>NC_041393.1:746190295-746201295 GCF_002162155.2 Triticum dicoccoides | reverse complement strand
GGTATTTCTACAAAAAAATCATGTAATTACTATATATATATATATTATAACACTAACATACACGCTCTAATTTGCATGTCTTTCTACATGATAATTCATGCCATCTAAAAGTTTACCTAGGACCACCATCTGAAATTGTTATCAGTTCATACCATTGCATACTAACTTAGTTTGTGTTACTAAGGGTTGTCATGCGGTCATTCTGGAATCTTCTATTGAGATACTTACTGATAAATTTAGTAAACTAAAGTTCAGTGAAAATAATACATAAGAGAACATAATAGTATATATTATTCTCTCATGATAAAGTTCAAGCCTAATGAAGGCCACTGAAACAATAAATCTTCCTTTTGTATGAATAGTTTGCACACAAATATGTATATACAAGGCACCACTCAACCTATATAGTAAACATAATAATAAGTTTATTATGGGGAAACTAGTGTACTTGATTTATAAACTTTCCTTATTATTTTACTTAATTTTGTATTATAATAATTATATTTTGTTTGTAACCAATAAATCATAGCATACATTGTGTATAATTTATGATTCATTAGAATGACTCCTTAGTTTGTGTAGCCATTACTAGGTTAACTTACTCTAGTGACTTTGTTGTGTCCAAAACTTGTTCAAAGTTTGATTTAAATCTAGTTTTTTATGTTGAAGGGGTAATTATCAAGCTACCAATGATTAACTTTTACCTACCTATCTGTGGGTAATTATTTTTTAGCGAAGATGCCAGTGCCATAAGAGTAATCTTAATCTGTAGACATGTACCCTTTTAAATCTTTGTAGTCAAATTCAATTACAAATCAACACAAATTTGTGGCCTCAAGCCAATCATAATGAGGCTATGTAAGTGTTCTGAGTAGACTCACCGTTGGCCATAAAAGCATAAATAAATCACATACCCTATAAAAGAGATGAAATGATTAAGCTCAGTTAAGAGCAAACAAAATAAAGAGATTATCATTACAAGCATAATAAGCTCATATGTAATATGGGTAAGCGTCAGGAAATGCCTGCGGATTATTCACTTGTTGTTAAACCAACTGATGTTTGGGTTTTTGATTATATGGGCATTTTTGTTCCTCTAATGGGTATACACATATCTCGGTTATTGTTGATTATGTCACTAAGTAGGTAGAAGTTATTCCAACTAGTAGTGTTTATCATAACAATTTCATTAAAATGCTTAAAGAAGTTATTTTCCCAAGGTTTGGAGTCCCTAGATATTTAATGACTGATGGTGGTTCACACTTTATTCATGGCGACTTACGTAAAATGCTTGCTAAATATGATGTTAACCATAAAATTGATTCACCCTATCATCCTCAATCTAGTGGTCAAGTTGAACTTAACAAGTCACAATTGTGTCAGAAATTCAGAATTTGTACCGGTTGACCTGTCACAACCAAAAAGATTGCACAAGAATATATTAGCTCTAATTATGAATAGAGAACAAATTAATTTGTACAGAAAGGGAAATTTTGGGTTTGGACATTGGCACTGATATGTACAATATGTACAATTCTTGCTAACATGATATTGATCATATTGTAACGCATTATGAACATTGTGCTGAATTGTATGAACTGGGTCAACATTCACAGTAAATAATCTAAATCAAGCACCAGTTCTTCTTTGTTTTCAAAGTTTGTTTGGACTGAAATTAAAATAGTTATTGTCGAACTTACATCCTTCTCAAACTAAACTAAACCCAAGAGGGCTTCACGATCCATCTATTGACCTGCGTTGTTTGGATTAACATGCTGCCACGTTCTTATGCAGCTACTAATCAGTACTATCAAATGCGACACTTGGAATTTAAACAACAAAGTTACACACTGACCTAAGGTCTAGCCTTGCCACTAGTTGTTGGTTTACTTGTTCCAAGTGTCATAGTCAAAGTCTAGAAGTTTCTAGTCTTTGCTAGTTTGATCTACGGTCAACCTAGCTTACCCCAGGCTGATCTAGGTGGTTTTGTCACTAATAAACTGCATCAAAGTATGTACTATGTACCAGTTGAGCTGTAACAATCGCAAGTCCGCAAAGATATGGATTATTATTGAACGCAAATATCAACTCTACAAGTAAAAGGAGGGGGAAAACAAATTGGTTTAGAATATATTTGTAGTTTTACTTGATCAGATGACACAAGTATAGTTAATATTTGGTAATGTAAACTCAGGATTGTCCGATCGTGCATACGGTTCATCACTGTTTCACTAGCTTGGACATGGACAAGATAATAATGTGTGCATTTCTTGGTAAGAGGGTTTTGTATGTGTGATGGAGATTGTACTTACTCTTTTTTTTTTGCCAATCCTCTCCTAGCGATAAGAGATAGATCGCCTATCGATCAAGTGATGCCTCCATTTAGGGATTATGCTTTACATCATCGGTGAGGACTAAGTCCATGGTTTTCACCCCCGACAACATACGTTCTACATTAGACAAATATATCCAAGAAAGGTGAAAGACTTTCTCAATCGATGTATTGACTGGTCATACGGTGTTTCGCCTAATATTGTCGGCTATCTAGGGTCTTACAGCTAATCAACACTGTCAAGCTCGACACTAGGAATTAACCTAAACAGCAGTGCAAGTACTACATCTAAGCTAGGTAGGAGTAGTTGCTCTAGTTAATTGTATCCAAGTGATCAAATTGGGGCATGCACTTGGCAAGCTCTCCGATCTAGGCTCTCCAGCGTCCTAGTGGTAGTACTGCTAGCTAGCTAATCGAGCTAGCTAATGAACCCAAGTTGCTTTGTTAATTAATCACAATTGGATCAAATTAAGCATGTCCTATGAATGTAGTACTAGCTAAGGTAGCTAATGAGCTCAAGTTGTCCAGTTCATTAATCGCAAGTGGATCAAGCCAAGCATGTACTATGAATGTGCATCAATGGATCGGTTGGGTTGTCACGGCCACGAGATTTGCAATCACACGCATGGCGAGCTTGGGGACCTGTCATGTCTCATCGCCGTCGGCATTGCGAGGCCGGAAGGTCGAGTGATGTAGCCATGATCCGTCCACAGGAGAAGGGCTGTTCAGAGTGTGGATCAGACAAACAAAATGCAGCGAGTAGGTCAGTTACCTCCATGTCCGTAGCTTGTAATGCTTCCCTTGGCACACAAATGTACCAATCCTTAGCGATTTGCAAATCAAAGAGAGATTTCCCGCCAAAAAAAGAAAGAAAAAAGATTCTCTCGTGCTCGCAATTATACTAATTGTCGTTATCGTCCAGCAACCGCGGCATCCGAAGCTAGAATGATGCCCGCCAAGCATGTCCTACGTTGTCTTCAATAAAGTCTTCCAGATGCCCCGACTTGGTTTGTATCATGTCTGTCCTGTGTAGAAATAATGCAATGGTAGATTCCAGTCGGATGGTGCCTAGAAGTCCACGTGGAACCCATTGTCCCTGTCAACGGTCGTCCTCAGAGCCGGAGGCGTAACCATGTGGCACTTTCCTATTCGGCGCATATGCTGCCTCTGGACAGCCCATGAAACGGAAAGACACCGGGTGGTTATTTTTGACTTTGGGAATATTGCAGAATGTTCCTTTGTCCGAGTTTTTTATTTTTCCTGTTTTTAATCTAGTTCATCACTTTTTCTTTTTCTTTCACTTTTTCTTTTTCTATTTTCTAAAATTGCAAACAAGAATTCTTAATATATTTTTCAAACTTGTGATTTGATTTGAAATTCGCGAACATTTTATGAAATACATGAACATTTTTTTTCAAATTTTTGAATATTCTTAAAATTCATAAATTTTTAAACATCCATTCAGTATTTTTGAAAGTCATGAATTTTTTTCAAATTTGGAAAACTTTAAAAATGTTCAAGAATTTTTTTAAAAAATCCATGGACATATTTTAAACCTGTGAACATAGTTTTTCCAATTATATGAACTTTTTTTCAAATCCATGAAATTATTTTCAAATTAATGAACATTTTGTCAAATTCGCAAACTTTTTTTAAATCTATGAGCATTCTATGATTTCACCAAGTTTTTAAAATTCATTTAAAAACGGCTGGGTTTTTTCTAAGAGTGGCGGACGGGAGAAATAAAAAACACAAATCGAGCGGCGGCGAGTGAGCAGGAGTTGAGTGACCAATTTACAGTGTGGGCCCATGCCGGAGATGCCCTCTGCACTGTTGCGCAACCTGGTGCATTTAGCGCTAAAGAGACGCTCCCCTTTGAGTCGGCCACATTTGTAAATATTTCCATGACTAATTAGGGAAGCAACCTTATCTATGTGATGAACATTCAAGTGTTCTAACCATCTAAACATTATTAATGACAACAAAATGTGTTCTGGGAAAGTTTTTTTAGCTTCAACAAAATGTGTTGATGCCAACTATATTAAGTTAGCAATTGGTTCGAGGGTAGTTGTACCCTCGGGCCACCAGAGATTAAACTCCAGATTCGATGACATGTGTTTATCTTGTGAACACGGACCTTTCTTTCAATACAAGGCAAGATTTTCGTCACCACCATGATGACCTTGCCAATTTTGCAGCACCACGAGTCTATTCTTCAGAACATTATGTGTGTGGCGGGTAGGGGGGAGGCTCGGGGTGGCCATAGTGTGCTTGTGTGAGCATCTGCATTGTACTCGGTATTTCTAAAAAAAATCATGTAATTACTATATATCTAAATATTGGCGACTCAATTTACTAAATTAATTATAACACTAATCTACACATTCTACTTTGCATGTCTTTCTACGTGATAGTTCATGCCATCTAAAAGTTTACCTGGGACCACCATTTGAAATTGTTACCAGTTGATACCATTGCATACAAGGTTAGTTTGTGTTACTAAGGGCGGTCATGCAGTCACTCTTGAATCTTCTATTGAGATACTTATAGATAAATTTAGTAAACTAAAGTTTAGTGAAAATAATACAAAAGAGAACACAATAGTATATATTATTCTCTCATGATAAAGTTCAAACGTAACGAAGGCCACTGAAACTATAAGCCTTCCCTTTATATGAATAATTTGCACACAAATATGTATATCTAAGGCACCACTCAACCTATATAGGGAACATAACAATAAGCTTATTATGGGTGTAAGGGCATTTCCCTATCTTATGTTTTGGATGATGATGACAACCATTTGTTGGTCTAATCCTGTGCTATTTTTTTCAGGTTCTCAATGGTTAGGCTTTCATCGGTTAGTGGTTCTCTCTCGAAGGAATCATTTGAAGAAGGGATCCTCTACGCTTTTATCTCTTTGGTCGTAGGGGTCCCATACACTCTAGAGGGAATCATCTGTGGATAGAATAGGGGAGTCCATTCTCGTTCTCTTCCTTTCCTCCTTTTCTAGTCGAGAGAGTGCCTCCCTCCTCATCTAATCCTTGCTGTGTGATCCCAGCGGTTGTACCGCTCGTCCGAGCGGTTATACCGCTGGATCTTGACGCTACTCTGCTGATGTCGAGCGGTGGTACCGCTGCCTCCGGGCGGTGATACCGCCATCTGACTCTGCATAGTCCAGCAGCGGTTGTTCCGACCATGTACCGCCCATGTACCGGTCAGGGTTCTGTCCTGATGCGGTGGCTGGGCGGTGGTGGCCCGGTTGGTCCGGTTGATCCTTTTCAACCGGTACAACCGGAGGTTCGAGCGGTTCTTCCGCTCGTTCCTTAGCCGCTCAAGCGATCAAGACCAGGCGGTTGCATCGGCCCTGCACCGCCCAACTACCACCCTCAAGGGTGACTCCATTCTGTTTAGGTGCGGTAATTGTGCGATAGCTGGGCGGTTGGTCCGGTTATTTGCTAATGACCGGTACTACCGCCCGATGGCCCGGTTGTACCGCCTGGTAGGGTTCTGCAGTTGCATCATGAGTCCCGGTTGTACCGGGACAAGGAGCGGTTGTACCGCTGCAGTACTGAAAACACAGTAACGGTTGGATTTTAGTGGGTTGCTATATAAGGTGGTTCCTCCACCTACCACGCCCTACCTCTTACCTCTCTCACTCCACCATTGATGCTCTCAAGCTCTCTTGCCCGATCTCCCTCTCTAGCCACTCAAACTTGTTGATGTGCTAGGGTTTGAAGGAGGAGACCTAGATCTACACTTCCACCAAAGGATATTTACTTCCCCCATACTTTCTTGTGTGGATTTCGTTACTCTTGGTGCTTGAGCACCCTAGACGGTTGAGGTCACCTCGAGGCCATATTCCATTGTGGTGAAGCTTCGTGGTTTCGTTGGGAGCCTCCGATTGTTGTGGAGATTGCCCCAACCTTGTTTGTAAAGGTACGGTTGCCGCCTTCAAGGGCTCCAATAGTGGAATCACGGCATCTCGCATTGTGTGAGAGCGTGAGGAGATTACGGTGGCCCTAGTGGCTTCTTGGGGAGCATTGTGCCTCCACACCGCTCCAACCGAGACGTACTTCCCTTTAAAAGGAAGGAACTTCGGTAACACATCCTCGTCTCCACCGGCTCCACTCTTGGTTATCTTATCCCTTTACTTTTGCAAGCCTACTTGTTGTTACATCCTTGCTTGCTTGTGTGCTAGTTGTATTTTGCATCATATAGGTGGCTCACCTAGTTGCACATCTAGACAACCTATTTTGTTGCAAAGTTTAATTTGGTAAAGAAAAGCTTAAAAAATTGTTAGTTGCCTATTCACCCCCCCCCTAGTCAACAATATTGATCCTTTCAATTGGTATCAGAGCCAGGTTTCTTTATTAAGGACTTTGCCGTCCGAAGAGTATGGTTGACGTCAACGACGGTGCGGAGGAACACTCCGGTGTGAATCCCATCTCGTCGTCGACCGAAGGGGGAACCTCGGTCTCTCGTGAGGAATTCAATGTGGCTTTAGACACATTGAAAACCTCCATGACGGCCGAGGTTAAAAGCATGTTTACTGAAAGTGGGTGATCCCACTAACAAGGTGACGGATGCTAACCCCGACAAGGGGGAAGCTAATAGTGAAAAGAGTCCGTCTACTAGTGGTAGAAATGGCACCGGCATCTTTGCCCATGTGGAACCCCCGGTGTATAAAGGACCGATCCCCTCTACGCATTTGAATCATGCCGGTCCTCCTCCTAAATATGTGAAAAATGAAGATTTTGATTCTTGGGTCTATCGCTTCAAGCGTCATTTAAAACATGTGAATACTAACCTTTGGAGAATTATTGAAGAAGGTTTCTATCCTCATGATCCAAGCAACTTCACCCCTCGAGAAGAAGTGGACAACCAATTCAATGAGAGTGCTCTCTTCATCATCCAAGATGCTATCCTTCCCGAAGATCTCCCTCATCTTCGACCTCATGTCATGGCTAAAGAAGCATGGAAGTATGTCGAGCGTATGTATAGAGGAAGTGCTAGCATTCAACGCTCCAACTATGAAGTGGTGCAAGATGAAGCCGATGAGTTTGCAATGAAAGAGGATGAAGAACCTCGTGAGCTCTTTCGAAGAGTGACCAAACTTACGGTCGCACTCCGAGATCATGGGAGTAAAGACACGGATGACAATTGGATCAAGCGCAAGTTCCTCAAGGCCATGATGCCCTACAATAAGGCCATGTCCTCCGTCATCCGCCAAAGACCGGACTTCCACTCCATGACCTCTGGTGAAGTGTTGGATGAGTTCATTGCAATGAACATCTTGGATAAGACCGCCGACAATGCGGTGCTCTGTTCCCAAAGGGCAAAGAAGCCCAATCTTGCCTTGAAGGCCAAGGTTAGTGTGGAAGAAGAAGAAGAAGAGGAAGATGAGGAGAGCAACCCCGAGGACACAAAGTATGATTATCATGAGCACATGGCTCTTGCCTCAAGACAGTTTTGGAGTAAGAAGACTACAAGACCAACTTCAACAAGAACAACTCAAGTGGCCTCAAAGGGAAGCAACGAGTTAGAACTTGTTTCAACTGTGGCAATGTCAGTCACTTCATTGCAGATTGTCCATACGAGAAGCGGGAAGACAATGGTGGCAAGTTCATTCGAAAAGACAAAGCCAAGTCCTTCCCCAACAAGAACAACTTCACCAAGAAGACTCCTCCTCGCGGGTTGGTGGTTCAAGAAGAATACCGTGAGGATGACGATGATGATGAAGATGGTGAAACAATGGCCATGGCATCCGTTGCCATTGTCTCAACTCCTCGGGTGTCTCTATTCGATGCACCTAACGAGAACATCACCGCCAAGTGCCTCATGGCTAAGGCCACCAACAAGGTAACCCCCAACATCAA
This sequence comes from Triticum dicoccoides, assembly GCF_002162155.2. Classification (NCBI taxonomy): domain Eukaryota; kingdom Viridiplantae; phylum Streptophyta; class Magnoliopsida; order Poales; family Poaceae; genus Triticum; species Triticum dicoccoides. The sequence goes on along the minus strand of NC_041393.1, from coordinate 746,193,084 downwards.
AACCACCATTATTCCTAACCCTCCTTCAACGGATAACTTTGATAATGGTAAGGGGTCTAATGAGGAGATCAATGAATTTGAGTCCTTCATGAGTAAGCTCAAGGGCAAATCCAAGAAGCATTTCATTGCTCTCTTGGAACAACTTGGTGAAGCCAATGACATGATCGAGGCTCATGAAGAAACCATCACTAAGATGGAAAGTCATAGTCGTGACTATGCCGATGAGATATCGGATCTCTCTAATGCTCTTGAGGAAGAGTGTGAGCATCGTTTGGCTCTTGAGGAGTCACACAACGATGGTCACGCTAAATTAATGAAAGATCTTGATCATGCTCTTGTTGTGTCTCGTGTTCTAGCTTCCGAGAAGGCTAAACTTGGGGTTGATCATGTTAGACTCACGGAGGAGTTTGATGTACTTGACAAGGCCCACAAGTTCTTGAAAAGTGCTCATGCCACCCTCAAGGAGTCTCATGCTCAACTCCAAGTTAAGCTAACTAAGGAAAAGGCCACATTTCCTCACATGGTCTTAATTGATAATGCAAATGCTACTAACCCATGTTGTGAGCATGTGCATCTTGTGGAGGAAAATGCCAAGTTGAAGGTACAACTCGAGAAAGGTCTTGTGTCATGCATACAAGGCGAGAAGAACCTAAATGACCTTTTGAGCAATCAAAAGGAAGTTGTGGGAAAGGAGGGAGTTGGGTTCGCACCCAAGTCCAAGAACAAGGAGAAGAAGAGCAAGACCAATCGACCTCCTCCGCTCATGCAAACCTTTGTAAAGGAGGGAGAAGGTGCTCCTAAGGAGAAGAAGAACAATGGGAAGAGCGGTGAAGCCAAAGAGCGCAACGCCATCTCTCCCAACAAAGACGGCGACTTTAACCCCTCTTATGTGTTGTGCCGTGCTAGTGATGGACATGTTTATGCTAAATTTGTTGGTTCTCCTTATGAGTACATTGAATGGTCTATTTGGGTTCCTAAGACCCTTGTTACTAACATCAAAGGACCCATTACTCAATGGGTACCTAAAACCAAGCATTGATCTCTTGTAGGTGTTTGCTTCCGGTGGAGGATCATGGTTGCTCGACAGTGGAGCAACAAATCATATGACCGGGAGCAAGGACTTGGTGGTGGACGTGCACAATATCCCATCTATGCCCACCAATGTCGAATGGGGTGATGCCTCACATTCTAAGGTATTGGGTCTTGGCAAGGTTGTCATTTCTCATGATCTAACGACCAAGAAAGTCATGCTTGTTGAGTCCCTTGCATTCAATTTACTTTCCATTCGTCAACTCGCACTCATGGGTTTTGCCACCTTCTTTGATATTGATACTGTGGCCCTCTTGTGGAGCAAGACTCTTAAAGTAGCCTTTGTTGGGCATGTCGAGAACGGTCTCTATGTGGTTAACTTCTCGGAGCAACCCACTAAGACCGCGACATGCCTAATGGCTAAAGTTGATGTGGGATGGCTTTGGCATCACCGTTTAGCCCACGTCAATATGAGATCTTTGCAAAGTCTTCTCAGGGGGGACCATGTTCGTGGACTAACAAATGTTAGTTTTGCCAAAGATCATGCTTGCAGTGCTTGTATCGAAGGAAAGCTTCATGAAAAGGCTCACCCTTCTTCAACCATCATCTACTCGAAGAGACCCTTGGAGCTCCTTCACATGGATCTCTACGGGCCTCCATCTTTTGATAGTCTTGGAGGGAGAAAGTATTGCTTGGTGATTGTGGATGATTATTCAAGATACACTTGGGTATACTTCTTCAAGAGGAAGAGTGAGACTCAACAAACCGTCATCGACTTTGCTAATGAAGCTCAACGTCAACACAATGCAAAGATCTTGACAATAAGAAGTGACAACGGCACCGAGTTCAAGAACTACACCTTGGATGAGTTTCTTAGTGATGAAGGGATCAAGCACCAATATTCCGCACCATATACCCCTCAACAAAATGGTGTTGCGGAGAGGAAGAACCGGACGTTGATGGATGCGGCAAGGACCATGATGGCGGAGTTCAAGTCTCCATACAACTTCTGGGCCGAAGCCATCAACACAGCTTGTCATGCATCCAATCGGCTCTATTTCCGCAAAGGCTTGAACAAAACTCCGTATGAGATACTCACCGGGAACAAGCCCAATCTCAAGTACTTCCGGGTGTTCGGGTGTAAGTGTTTCATTCTCAAGAAAGGTGTTCGTTTGTCTAAATTTGAAGCTAGAGCTCATGAGGGCATATTGTTGGGGAACGTTGCAGAAAATTAAAATTTTTCCTACGGTTTCACCAAGATCCATCTATGAGTTCATCTAAGAAACGAGTCAAGGGAGTGAGTTTGCATCTACATACCACTTGTAGATCGCGTACGGAAGCGTTAGAGGGAGCGGTGATGATGGAGTCGTACTCGACGTGATTCAGATCACCGGAGATCCTAGCGCCGAACGGACGGCACCTCCGCGTTCAACACACGTACGGAGCGTGTGACGTCTCCTCCTTCTTGATCCAGCAAGGGGGAAGGAGAGGTTGATGATGATGGCTCCAGCAGCAGCACAACGGCGTGGTGGTGGTGGAACAGCAGCACTCCGGCAGGGCTTCGCCAAGCAAGTGACGGAGGAGGAAGAGGTGTAGCAGGGGGAGGGGGCGCCAGGACTTCAGGGTGCGGCTGCCCCTCTCCCCCTCCCTTTATATAGGCCCCCAGGGGGGGCGCCGGCCCTGGGAGATTCAATCTCCCAAGGGGGCGGCGGCCAAGGGGGGAGGAGTGCCTCCCAAGGCATGTGGTGCGCCCCCCCCCC
>NC_041393.1:746157559-746189993 GCF_002162155.2 Triticum dicoccoides | reverse complement strand
CCCTAGGGTTTCAACCCTAGGCGCAGGGGTGGGCCTAGGGGGGCGCACCAGCCCACTATGAGCTGGCTCCCCTCCCACTTCAGCCCATGGGGCCCTCCGGGATGGGTGGCCCCACCCGGTGGACCCCCGGGACCCTTCCGGTGGTCCCGGCACAATACCGGGTGACCCCAAAACTTTCCCGATGGCCGAAATACCACTTCCTATATATAATTCTTTACCTCGGACCATTCCGAAACTCCTCGTGACGTCCGGGATCTCATCCGGGACTCCGAACAACATTCGGTATACTGCATACTCATATTCATACAACCCTAGCGTCACCGAACCTTAAGTGTGTAGACCCTACGGGTTTGGGAGACACGTAGTCATGACCGAGATGGCTCTCGGGCAATAACCAACAGCGGGATCTGGATACCCATGTTGGCTCCCACATGCTCCTCGATGGTCTCATCGGATGAACCACGATGTCGAGGATTAGAACAACCCCGTATACAATTCCCTTTGTCATTCGGTACGTTACATGCCCGAGACTCGATCGTCGGTATCCCCATACCTCGTTCAGTCTCGTTACCGGCAAGTCACTTTACTCGTACCGTAATGCATTATCCCGTGACCAAACACTTGGTCACTTTGAGCTCATTGTGATGATGCATTACCGAGTGGGCCCATAGATACCTCTCCGTCATACAGAGTGACAAATCCCAGTCTCGATCCGTGTCAACCCAACAGACACTTTCGGAGATACCTGTAGTGCACCTTTATAGTCACCCAGTTATGTTGTGATGTTTGGTACACCCAAAGCACTCTTACGGTATCCGGGAGTTACACGATCTCATGGTCTAAGGAAGGTATACTTGACATTGGAAAAGCTCTAGCAAAACGAACTATACGATCTTGTGCTATGCTTAGGATTGGGTCTCGTCCATCACATCATTCTCCTAATGATGTGATCCCGTTGTCAATGACATCTAATGTCCATAGTCAGAAACCATGACTATCTGTCGACCAACGAGCTAGTCAACTAGAGGCTCACTAGGGACATGTTATGGTCTATGTATTCACACGTGTATTACGATTTCCGGATAATACAGTTATAGCATGAATAAAAGACAATTATCATGAACAAGGAAATATAATAATAACCCTTTTATTATTGCCTCTAGGGCATATTTCCAACAGTCTCCCATTTGCACTAGAGTCAATAATCTAGTTACATTGTGATGAATCGAACACCCATAGAGTTCTGGTGTTGATCATGTTTTGCTCGCGAGAGAGGTTTAGTTAACGGATCTGCGACATTCAGATCCGTATGTACTTTTCAAATATCTATGTCTCCATCTTGAACATTTTCTCGGATGGAGTTGAAACAACGCTTGATGTGCCTGGTCTTCTTGTGAAACCTGGGCTCCTTGGCAAGGGCAATAGCTCCAGTGTTGTCACAGAAGAGTTTGATCGGCCCCGACGCATTGGGTATGACTCCTAGGTCGGTGATGAACTCCTTCACCCAAATAGCTTCATGCGCTGCCTCCGAGGCTGCCATGTACTCCGCTTCACATGTAGATCCCGCCACGACGCTCTGCTTGCAGCTGCACCAGCTTACTGCTCCACCATTCAACATATACACGTATCCGGTTTGTGACTTAGAGTCATCCAGATCTGTGTCGAAGCTAGCGTCGACGTAACCCTTTACGACGAGCTCTTCGTCACCTCCATAAACGAGAAACGTGTCCTTTGTCCTTTTTAGGTACTTCAGGATATTCTTGACCGCTGTCCAGTGTTCCTTGCCGGGATTACTTTGGTACCTTCCTACCAAACTTACGGCAAGGTTTACATCAGGTCTGGTACACAGCATGGCATACATAATAGATCCTATGGCTGAGGCATAGGGGATGACGCTCATCTCTTCTTTATCTTTAGCCGTGGTCGGGCATTGAGCCGAGCTCAATCTCACACCTTGCAGTACAGGCAAGAACCCTTTCTTGGACTGATCCATTTTGAACTTCTTCAAAATTTTATCAAGGTATGTGCTTCGTGAAAGACCTATGAGGCGTCTTGATCTATCCCTATAGATCTTGATGCCTAATATGTAAGCAGCTTCTCCAAGATCCTTCATTGAAAAACACTTATTCAAGTAGGCCTTAATACTGTCCAAGAATTATATATTATTTCCCATCAAAAGTATGTCATCTACATATAATATGAGAAATGCTATAGAGCTCCCACTCACTTTCTTGTAAACGCAAGCTTCTCCATAAGTTTGCATAAACCCAAACGCTTTGATCATCTCATCAAAGCGAATGTTCCAACTCCGAGATGCTTGCACCAGCCCATAAATGGATCGCTGGAGCTTGCATACTTTGTCAGCGTTCTTAGGATCGACAAAACCTTCCGGCTGCATCATATACAGTTCTTCCTTAAGATGCCCGTTAAGGAATGCCGTTTTGACGTCCATCTGCCATATCTCATAATCATAGTAGGCGGCAATTGCTAACATGATTCGGACGGACTTAAGCTTCTCTACGGGAGAGAAAGTCTCATCGTAGTCAATCCCTTGAACTTGTCGATAACCCTTAGCGACAAGTCGAGCTTTATAGATGGTGACATTACCATCCGCGTCCGTCTTCTTCTTAAAGATCCATTTGTTTTCTATCGCTCGCCGATCATCGGGCAAGTCAGTCAAAGTCCATACTTTGTTTTCATACATGGATTCTATCTCGGATTTCATGGCTTCAAGCCATTTGTTGGAATCTGGGCCCGCTATCGCTTCTTCATAGTTCGAAGGTTCACCGTTGCCTAACAACATGATTTCCAGGACAGGGTTGCCGTACCACTCTGGTGCGGAACGTGTCCTTGTGGACCTACGAAGTTCAGTAGTAACTTGATCAGAAGTACCTTGATCATCATCATTATTTTCCTCTTCAGTTGGTGTAGGCATCACAGGAACATTTTCCTGAGCTGCACTACTATCCCGTTCAAGAGGTAGTACTTCATCGAGTTCTACTTTCCTCCCACTTACTTCTTTCGAGAGAAACTCTTTTTCCAGAAAGGATCCGTTCTTGGCAACAAAGATCTTGCCCTCGGATCTTAAGTAGAAGGTATACCCAATGGTTTCCTTAGGGTATCCTATGAAGACGCATTTTTCCGACTTGGGTTCGAGCTTTTCAGGTTGAAGTTTATTGACATAAGCATCGCATCCCCAAACTTTTAAAAACGACAGCTTAGGTTTCTTCCCAAACCATAATTCATACGGTGTCGTCTCAACAGATTTAGACGGTGCCCTATTTAAAGTGAATGTAGCTGTCTCTAGAGCATATCCCCAAAATGATAGCGGTAAATCGGTAAGAGACATCATAGAGCGCACCATATCCAATAGAGTGTGATTACGATGTTCGGACACACCGTTACGCTGAGGTGTTCCAGGCGGCGTGAGTTGTGAAACGATTCCACATTTTCTTAAGTGTGTACCAAATTCGTGACTTAAATATTCTCCTCCACGATCCGATCGTAAGAATTTTATCTTTCGGTCACGTTGATTCTCTACCTCATTCTGAAATTCCTTGAACTTTTCAAAGGTCTCAGACTTGTGTTTCATCAAGTAGACATACCCATATCTACTCAAGTCATCAGTGAGAGTGAGAACATAACGATATCCTCCGCGAGTCTCAACGCTCATTGGACCGCACACATCGGTATGTATGATTTCCAACAAGTTGGTTGCTCGCTCCATTGTTCCGGAGAACGGAGTCTTGGTCATCTTGCCCAAGAGGCATGGTTCGCATGTGTCAAATGATTCACAATCGAGAGACTCCAAAAGTCCATCAGCATGGAGCTTCTTCATGCGCTTGACACCAATGTGACCAAGGCGGCAGTGCCACAAGTATGTGGGACTATCGTTATCAACTTCACATCTTTTGGTATTCACGCTATGAATATGTGTAACATTACGCTCGAGATTCATTAAGAATAAACCATTGACCATAGGGGCATGACCATAAAACATATCTCTCATATAAATAGAACAACCATTATTCTCGGATTTAAATGAGTAGCCATCTCGTATCAAACGAGATCCAGATACAATGTTCATGCTCAAACTTGGCACCAAATAACAATTATTAAGGTTTATAACTAATCCCATAGGTAAATGTAGAGGTAGCGTGCCGACGGCGATCACATCGACCTTGGAACCATTCCCGACGCGCATCGTCACCTCGTCCTTCGCCAGTCTCCGCTTATTCCGCCGCTCCTGCTGTGAGTTACAAATATGAACAACGGCACCAGTATCAAATACCCAGGAGTTACTACGAGTACTGGTAAGGTACACATCAATTACATGTATATCAAATATACCTTTAGTGTTGCCGACCTTCTTATCCGCTAAGTATTTGGGGCAGTTCCGCTTCCAGTGACCCTTCCCCTTGCAATAAAAGCACTTAGTCTCAGGCTTGGGTCCATTCTTTGACTTCTTCCCGGCAACTGGCTTACCGGGCGCGGCAACATCTTTGTCGTCCTTCTTGAAGTTCTTCTTACCCTTGCCCTTCTTGAACTTAGTGGTCTTATTGACCATCAACACTTGATGTTCTTTCTTGATTTCAACCTCTGCCGACTTCAGCATTGAAAATACTTCAGGAATGGTCTTCACCATCCCCTGCATATTATAGTTCATTACAAAGCTCTTGTAGCTTGGTGGGAGCGACTGAAGGATTCTGTCAATGACCGCCTCATCCGGGAGGTTAATGTCCAGCTGGGACAGGCGGCTGTGCAACCCAGACATTTTGAGTATATGCTCACTGACAGAACTGTTTTCCTCCATCTTACAACTATAGAACTTGTCGGAGACTTCATATCTCTCGACCCGGGCATGAGCTTGGAAAACTAGTTTCAGCTCCTCGAACATCTCATATGCTTCATGTTGCTCAAAACGCTTTTGGAGCCCCGGTTCTAAGCTGTAAAGCATGCCGCACTGAATGAGGGAGTAATCATCAGCACGTGTCTGCCAAACGTTCAAATCGTCTTGCAGTGCTGGGAGAGCAGGTGGGTCACCTAACGGTCCTTCAAGGACATATGCTTTCTTGGCAGCTATGAGGATGATCCTAAGGTTCCAGACCCAGTCCGTATAGTTGCTGCCATCATCTTTCAGCTTGGTTTTCTCTAGGAACGCGTTGAAGTTCATGTTGACATGAGCGTTGGCCATTTGATCTACAAGACATATTTTGCACTGATTTTAGACTAAGTTCATGATAATTAAGTTCATCCAATCAAATTATTTAATGAACTCCCACTCAGATTTGACATCCCCTTAGTCATCTAAGTGTTACACGATCCGAGTTGACTAGGCCGTGTCCGATCATCACGTGAGACGGACTAGTCATCATCGGTGAACATTCTCATATTGATCGTATCTTCCATACGACTCGTGTTCGACCTTTCGGTCTCCGTGTTCCGAGGCCATGTCTGTACATGCTAGGCTCGTCAAGTTAACCCTAAGTGTTTTGCATGTGTAAAACTGTCTTACACCCGTTGTATGTGAACGTAAGGATCTATCACACCCGATCATCACGTGGTGCTTCGAAACGACGAACTTTAGCAACGGTGCACAGTTAGGGGAGAACACTTCTTGAAATTGTTGCAAGGGATCATCTTATTTACTACCGACGTTCTAAGTAAACAAGATGCATAAAACATAATAAACATCACATGCAATTATATAAAGTGGTGACATGATATGGCCAATATCATATAGCTCCTTTGATCTTCATCTTCGGGGCTCCATGATCATCTTGTCACCGGCATGACACCATGATCTCCATCATCATGATCTCCATCATCGTGTCTTCATGAAGTTGTCACGCCAATGACTACTTCCACTTCTATGACTAACGCGTTTAGCAATAAAGTAAAGTAGTTTACATGGCGTTCTTCAATGACAAGCAGGTCATACAAGAAAATAAAGACAACTCCTATGGCTCCTGCCGGTTGTCATACTCATCGACATGCAAGTCGTGATTCCTATTACAACAATATGATCTCATACATCACAATATATCATTCATCATTCATCACAACTTCTGGCCATATCACATCACATGACAATTGCTGCAAAAACAAGTTAGACGTCCTCTAATTGTTGTTGCATCTTTTACGTGGCTGCAATTGGGTTCTAGCAAGAACGTTTTCTTACCTACGAATAACCACAACGTGATTTTGTCAAATTCTATTTACCCTTCATAAGGACCCTTTTCATCGAATCCGCTCCAACTAAAGTGGGAGAGACAGACACCCGCCAGCCACCTTATGCAACTAGTGCATGTTAGTCGGTGGAACCGGTCTCACGTAAGTGTACGTGTAAGGTTGGTCCGGGCCGCTTCATCCCACAATACCGCTGAAGCAAGATAAGACTAGTAGCGGCAAGCAAGTTGACAAGATCTACGCCCACAACAAAATTGTGTTCTACTCGTGCAATAGAGAACTACGCATAGACCTAGCTCATGATGCCACTGTTGGGGAACGTTGCAGAAAATTAAAAAATTTCCTACGGTTTCACCAAGATCCATCTATGAGTTCATCTAAGCAACGAGTCAAGGGAGTGAGTTTGCATCTACATACCACTTGTAGATCGCGTACGGAAGCGTTAGAGGGAGCGGTGATGATGGAGTCGTACTCGTCGTGATTCAGATCACCGGAGATCCTAGCACCGAACGGACGGCACCTCCACGTTCAACACACGTACGGAGCGTGTGACGTCTCCTCCTTCTTGATCCAGCACTGGGGAAGGAGAGGTTGATGGTGATGGCTCCAGCAGCAGCACAACGGCGTGGTGGTGGTGGAACAGCAGCACTCCGGCAGGGCTTCGCCAAGCAAGTGACGGAGGAGGAAGAGGTGTAGCAGGGGGAGGGGCGCCAGGACTTCAGAGTGCGGCTGCCCCTCTCCCCCCTCCCTTTATATAGGCCCCCAGGGGGGGCGCCGGCCCTGGGAGATTCAATCTCCCAAGGGGGCGGCGGCCAAGGGGGGAGGAGTGCCTCCCAAGGCATGTGGTGCGCCCCCCCCCCCCACCCTAGGGTTTCAACCCTAGGCGCAGGGGTGGGCCTAGGGGGGCGCACCAGCCCACTATGGGATGGCTCCCCTCCCACTTCAGCCCATGGGGCCTCCGGGATGGGTGGCCCCACCCGGTGGACCCCCGGGACCCTTCCGGTGGTCCCGGCACAATATCGGGTGACCCCGAAACTTTCCCGATGGCCGAAATACCACTTCCTATATATAATTCTTTACCTCCGGACCATTCCGAAACTCCTCGTGATGTCCGGGATTTCATCCGGGACTCCAAAAAACATTCGGTATACTGCATACTCATATTCATACAACCCTAGCGTCACCGAACCTTAAGTGTGTAGATCCTACGGGTTCGGGAGTCATGACCGAGACGGCTCTCGGGCAATAACCAACAGCGGGATCTGGATACCCATGTTGGCTCCCACATGCTCCTCGATGATCTCATCGGATGAACCACGATGTCGAGGATTAGAACAACCCCGTATACAATTCCCTTTGTCATTCGGTACGTTACATGCCCGAGACTCGATCGTCGGTATCCCAATACCTCGTTTAGTCTCGTTACCGGCAAGTCACTTTACTCATACCGTAATGCATGATCCCGCGACCAAACACTTGGTCATTTTGAGCTCATTGTGATGATGCATTACCGAGTGGGCCCAGAGATACCTCTCCGTCATACGGAGTGACAAATCCCAGTCTCGATCCATGTCAACCCAACAGACACTTTCGGAGATACCTGTAGTGCACCTTTATAGTCACCCAATTACGTTGTGACGTTTGGTACACCCAAAGCACTCTTACGCTATCCGGGAGTTACACGATCTCATGGTCTAAGGAAGAGATACTTGACATTGGAAAAGCTCTAGCAAAACGAACTATACGATCTTGTGCTATGCTTAGGGTTGGGTCTCGTCCATCACATCATTCTCCTAATGATCTGATCCCGTTGTCAATCACATCTAATGTCCATAGTCAGAAACCATGACTATCTGTCGACCAACGAGCTAGTCAACTAGAGGCTCACTAGGGACATGTTATGGTCTATGTATTCACACGTGTATTACGATTTCCGGATAATACAGTTATAGCATGAATAAAAGACAATTATCATGAACAAGGAAATATAATAATAACCCTTTTATTATTGCCTCTAGGGCATATTTCCAACACATATTTGTTGGTTATGCTACAAACTCTCATGCTTACCGTGTTCTCAACAAGTCCAACGGACTCATTGGGGAAACGTGTAACGTGGAGTTTGACGAAAATAATGGCTCCCAAGTGGAGCAAAGTGGTACTTGTGATGTAGGTGATGAAATTCCTCCCCAAGCCATAAGAAGAATGGGTATTGGTCAAATCCTACCCATTGAGGAACCCCTTGTGGCCGAAGGAGAAGGACAATGCTCTACTCAAGTAGAGCCATCACCTCATCAAGACCCACACGCTTCCGAAGAACAAAGTGAAGGCCCTCAACCTTGTGAACAAGACCAAGGGCAAGATCAACCTCAAGATGGTGGTGAACCTCTAAATGGTGCCCAAGGTCAAGTTCTCCCCCTCGAGCAAGCTCAAGATCAAGAACAAGCTCAAGACGGCGCTCAAGATGATCAAGTCAACCCTCCCTCCATATCCGAGGAGGAATTAGAGCGTCGTGCCGCGAAGATTGCTTCCAAGCTCACCACTCAAGGCCATCTCATGGAAAATGTATTTGGAAGCCTAAGAAAGGGGGTAAGCACTCGTAGACAATTAGCAAACTATTCTGAACATCACGCGTTTGTCTCTTGTGTTGAACCCCAAAAGGTCTATGAGGCGCTCGAAGACTCGGATTGGCTCAATGCCATGCATGAAGAACTCAACAACTTCGAGTACAACAAAGTTTGGAGATTGGTGCCAAGGCCATCGGGGAACCACAACGTCATTGGAACAAAGTGGATCTTCAAGAACAAGCAAGATGCTCATGGGAACAACATTCGCAACAAGGCAAGATTGGTAGCACAAGGCTACTCCCAGGTCGAGGGTATCGACTATGGTGAAACCTTTGCTCCCGTTGCTCGTCTTGAATCCATTCGTTTGTTGATTGCATATGCTTCCCATCACAACTTTAAGTTGCAACAAATGGATGTGAAAAGTGCTTTTCTTAATGGTCCCATTAATGAGTTGGTCTATGTCAAGCAACCCCCCGGGTTCGAGGATCCCTACTTCCCGGATCATGTGTATCAACTCGATAAGGCACTCTATGGCCTTAAACAAGCCCCACGTGCGTGGTATGACCACCTTACCGAGTTGCTACAAGATCGTGGCTTTGAAGTAGGACAAATCGATCCCACTCTTTTTACTAAGAAGGTCAAAGGGGAGTTGTTTGTATGCCAACTTTATGTTGATGATATTATCTTTGGTTCTCCTAACAAAGCTTTCAATGAGGAATTTGCCGCTCTCATGACCTCCAAGTTCAAGATGTCTTCAATGGGAGAGTTGAAGTTCTTCCTTGGTTTTGACATCAAACAACGAAGAGAAGGAACCTTCATCAACCAAGCCAAATACACTCAAGACATGCTTAAAAGATTCAAGCTAAGTGATGTCAAGCCGGCTTCTACTCCAATGTCTACCAAGTGCCAACTTGACATCGATCCCAATGGTAAAGCGGTGGATCAAAAGGTATATCGCTCCATGATTGGCTCCTTGCTTTACCTTTGTGCATCTAGACCGGATATCATGTTGAGTGTGGGGATGTGTGCACGGTTTCAAGCCGCACCAAAGGAAAGTCACTATGTGGCGGTCAAGAGAATCTTTCGATATTTGGCTCATACCCCAAACTTTGGCTTATGGTACCCAAGAGGAGCAAATTTCAAGCTTGAAGGTTTCACGGATTCCGATTGGGCGGGGGACAAAGTGGATAGGAAGTCCACTTCCGGAGGGTGCCAATTTCTTGGTTGCTCTTTGGTAAGTTGGTCTTCCAAGAAGCAAAGTTGTGTGTCCCTCTCGTCCACCGAAGCGGAGTATGTGGCGGCTGATAGTTGTTGTGCTCAACTCCTATGGATGAGGCAAACTTTAAAGGAGTACGGTGTCATTTGTGACAAAGTGCCTCTTTGGTGTGATAATGAAAGTGCCATCAAGATTTCTCTCAACCCGGTACAACACTTCAAGACGAAGCACATTGAGATTCGGTATCACTTCATCCGGGATCACATTAGGCGAGGAGAGATCGAGCTCAAGTATGTCAACACTCATGATAACCTTGCAGATATTTTCACGAAGCCCTTGGATGAAGCAAGATTTCGCGAGTTAAGGCATGAGCTAAATATCATTGATTTGAGCAATGTGTCTTGAACCTGTACACCCCCACCACATTCAATGTGTTGTCTAGTTTAGGTGTAGGCATAGACATGGGGGGAGTGTTGTTCTATCAATGAACTCTCCCTCCCCCCATCATGCATAAATCGATCACCTCTTTCACTTTAGCCATTTTTGATGGCATCTGTGCTTCAAAGACGAGTGTTGGTCATGTGCCCAAGGATAATTCTTCGCGGTGCCATACCACTTGACTCAAACATAGGTGGCTTCGGCCATCGCCCTCTCTTAAGAGAGAGGACTGAGCTCGCTCAGCTTGTGTGCGGTTGCTTTTGTTTTCCCTTCGTGTTTCCTTTTCTTTTGTGTTGTCCCGTTTGTCTTGTTTCTTTTGGTCTGGGCTTTGGTGGTCGGGCGGTACAACCGGTGTCACGGGCGGTTCTACCGCTGATACCTGGTTGTGCTGCCCCAGTTGGGTTGCCTTCGGTGCTTGGGCGGTTGTACCGCCCATTTAGGGCGGTACTTCCGGTCACCTGACTTGCGGTACAACCGGTCCTAGGAGCGGTTCTACCGCCGCGCGGCTACGGGCCTATTTATATCCGATGGGGCGAAGGGCTTTCTTTTTTTTCCTTCGTCCCCAGTCGCCTCCTCCTTGCCCTAGCCGCCGGTCACCTCTGCCTCGTCCCGGAGTGCGCCCCGCGCTTCGGTCCCGAGGATTCTCCGCGGATTCTCTCCGTGGAAGTCTTCCGGTCTTCTCCCATGGATGGTGGTAATGTCCTTGTTCTTCGTTCTTTGTTCTAGGTTTTCTTCGTGTTCTAGGGCATTACCTTATCCTCCTAGTGTTGTGGTTGTTATTTGGTTGGGAGAGACCGTCGTTCTTCTTGTGTCTGTGCAGTACATAGAACTCCGAATATTGCTTGAGTGATTTGCACGTCTTGAACAGATCTAAATACCCTGGTAGTGCCACTGTCAGCGGTTCTACCACCCAGACGGGCGGTACAACTGGTGGGGCGGTACTACTGGTGGGGGATCCGTTTCAACCGGTAGATATGAACCACAGCACTGTTCTGGTTTCTTTGTGTTGCATTTTTCGTCTGCTTTCCTCTCATTTCTGTTGGTTTCGTGTGTCCCCTTCGTGTTTGTGTTCAGGTGGCTCCAGTTCTCGCCCTGCTCCTCGCAAGACCAAGAAGAGGGTTCGACGGGCTCCACGCCCGGCTGACTCTGACGATGAAGTTGTGATCCCCACCAAGCCCACTCGCCGTGAAAAGTCTGCCGCTGTCAAACAACGTGTGATAATGCCACTCCACCGTTGGAAAGCCAAGGATTGGGAAGTCTTCTGCTCAAAGAATCCTTATGTGGTTCCCGTAGATCCTCGTTGGACCACTGTTCAGTTTCGGAATGAGATGCAAGTACGGATTGTTCATGAACTCTTTGAGCACAACAAGAACAGATATGCCAAGCAGTGGACCATTGATCTTGATCATTGGCGGAACAACCTGGAGTATTTTGGTGAGGCCTTGGCTCTCTGTGAGGAGTTTGATCTTGTCAAGCTCATGTCCGTCAATTGTGACTTTGATGTTCAACTCATCCATCAGTTCTATGCCACCGTTCACTTTGGAGAAGATGACGCGCGCACCCTCACTTTCATGTGTCGTGATGAGGTCTTTCAAGTTCCCTGGAGGACCTTCTGCAATGCTATTGTGTACGATGATACCGGTCTGGAAGGAAGGGGTGGCATTCGCCCCCATGATCATCCTGACCCCATGCCCAAGGAGAAGCTTGCCCCTCTGTACATTCGGGGCCGTGGTATTATTGGTGAATCTAAGGATTTGGTGAAGGTCTATGACATCATGCATCGTGTCTTTTGCAATGTGCTTCTGCCCAAAGTGGGGAATCAAGATGAAATCCATGGCTATCTTGTTGACTTGATGGTTGCTATGAAGACCAAGGTTGGATCTGGGGAGGCGTTTGATGTGTCCAACTGGCTGTGGCACGAGATGTACAACATGGTCATCTACAGGAAGGTCCCCATTTATGCTCCTTTTGTCATGTGCTTTCTGAACTCAGTATGGGGAGTTCGCCGTCCTGGAGAGCCCCTCACCTCTCCTGACAATCTTACCAATCATGAAGTCAAGCTCCTTAAGAAGAAGAAGCACGCCGAGTCACGTTTCCCGGCTAATGCTCCTGAGGATGTCTATGCCACTTCTGATGATGAGGATTTTGAGTTGGAACCAGGGGCCAAGCCCTCGTGGGTGGACAAGCTCGCTGCTAAGGTAAAGAAGACCTTCTGCCTCCAGTCTGACATCCAGAAGAGGATGTATGAGGCACATGTCAATGAGAAGCTTGCGCGGCGTCGCCAGATTGCTTTGATGAGGCACCTAAGCATGACAGTTCAGAGTGGCTCTGAGAAGTGCATCACACCGGAGGAGCGTTGGATATCCTCCCACAGCACCTGGACTGATGATGAAGCCCCTCCTCAGCCCTCCACCACCGTTACTGCTGCTGATGATATCATGGAGGACTCAGATCGGGACGATGATGAAGTTTCTGATGATGGTGAAGATTCTGACAATGATGAAGACCTTGATGCTACCGAGGAGTCAGAGGAGGACGACTGAGCCCGGGGCGATAGCTTCGCTCTCTTCCTTTTTGGTGTCCTGATGCCAAAGGGGAGAGAGTGTGATAGGACTCGGGAGTTGCATGGGTGGTTGCGTAGTGTGTGTCCCGTTTCGTTTGTTTTGTGTGGTTTTATGCTTGTTGGTCTTGTTTGGTAGTATTGCTCTTGTTTCTTTGTGTTGGCTACCTTGTTGTTATATGCTTTATATGTCTAGCCTATAGAATCTAGGGGGAGTCTCTACCTGGGGCTCACATCTAGGGGGAGCTCCGTCTAGATTCTATAGTCTTCTATCTTATATCGTGTTGTTGTCATCATCCACCAAAAAGGGGGAGATTGTAAGGGCATTTCCCTATCTTATGTTTTGGATGATGATGACAACCATTTGTTGGTCTAATCTTGTGCTATTTTTTTCAGGTTCTCAATGATTAGGCGTTCATCGGTTAGTGGTTCTCTCTCGAAGGAATCATTTGAAGAAGGGATCCTCTACGCTTTTATCTCTTTGGTCGTAGGGATCCCGTACACTCTAGAGGGAATCATCTGTGGATAGAATAGGGGAGTCCATTCTCGTTCTCTTCCTTTCCTCCTTTTCTAGTCGAGAGAGTGCCTCCCTCCTCATCTAATCCTTGCTCTGTGATCCCAGCGGTTGTACCGCTGGATCTTGACGCTACTCTGCTGATGTCGAGCGGTGGTACCGCTGCCTCCGGGCGGTGATACCGCCATCTGACTCTGCATAGTCCAGCAGCGGTTGTTCCGGCCATGTACCGCCCATGTACCGGTCAGGGTTCTGTCCTGATGCGGTGGCTGGGCGGTGGTGGCCCGGTTGGTCCGGTTGATCCTTTTCAACCGGTACAACCGGAGGTTCGAGCGGTTCTTCCGCTCGTTCCTTAGCCGCTCAAGCGATCAAGACCAGGCGGTTGCACCGGCCCTGCACCGCCCAACTACCGCCCTCAAGGGTGACTCCGTTCTGTTTAGGTGCGGTAGTTGTGCGGTAGCTGGGCGGTTGGTCCGGTTATTTGCTAATGACCGGTACTACCGCCCGATGGCCTGGTTGTACCGCCTGGTAGGGTTCTGCAGTTGCATCGTGAGTCCCGGTTGTACCGGGACAAGGAGCGGTTGTACCGCTGCAGTACTGAAAACACAGTAACGGTTGGATTTTAGTGGGTTGCTATATAAGGTGGTTCCTCCACCTACCACGCCCTACCTCTTACCTCTCTCACTCCACCATTGATGCTCTCAAGCTCTCTTGCCCGATCTCTCTCTCTAGCCACTCAAACTTGTTGATGTGCTAGGGTTTGAAGGAGGAGACCTAGATCTACACTTCCACCAAAGGATATTTACTTCCCCCATACTTTCTTGTGTGTATTTCGTTACTCTTGGTGCTTGAGCACCCTAGACAGCTGAGGTCACCTCGAGGCCATATTCCATTGTGGTGAAGCTTCGTGGTTTCGTTGGGAGCCTCCGATTGTTGTGGAGATTGCCCCAACCTTGTTTGTAAAGGTCCGGTTGCCGCCTTCAAGGGCTCCAATAGTGGAATCACGGCATCTCGCATTGTGTGAGGGCGTGAGGAGATTACGGTGGCCCTAGTGGCTTCTTGGGAAGCACTGTGCCTCCACACCGCTCCAACGGAGACGTA
Source organism: Triticum dicoccoides (assembly GCF_002162155.2). NCBI lineage: Eukaryota > Viridiplantae > Streptophyta > Magnoliopsida > Poales > Poaceae > Triticum > Triticum dicoccoides. Next base: position 746,175,408 of record NC_041393.1, on the reverse strand, counting down.
CTTCCCTTTAAAAGGAAGGAACTTCGGTAACACATCCTCGTCTCCACCGGCTCCACTCTTGGTTATCTTATCCCTTTACTTTTGCAAGCCTACTTGTTGTTACATCCTTGCTTGCTTGTGTGCTAGTTGTATTTTGCATCATATAGGTGGCTCACCTAGTTGCACATCTAGACAACCTATTTTGTTGCAAAGTTTAATTTGGTAAAGAAAAGCTTAAAAAATTGTTAGTTGCCTATTCACCCCCCCCTCTAGTCAACCATATCGATCCTTTCAATGGGGAGACTAGGGTACTTGATTTATAAACTTTACCTATTTTTTACTTATTTTTCTATTATAATAATTATATTGTGTTTTATAGCCAATAAATAATACTCCCTCCATTCCTAAATATAGGGTGTATAGTTTTTGGCACGGAAATTAAAGAACGCACGTGGAGGGAAAATTTCACAAGTTTTGGGCGATATTATACCTGACTAATTGACATGAGTAAATAGAGGAGCTTGGCTGCTATAAGGAAATGTAATCAAATTCCTAAAAAAATATCCAAACGTGTGGTGCAACGCAATGCAGCTTATATTTCGGGTTTTTTCTCAAAAATCTATACACCTTATATCAAGGAACGGAGGGAGTAGCATACATTGTGTATAATTTATGATTCATTATAATAATTCCTTAGTTTGTGTAGCCATTACAAGTTTAACTTACTCCCGTGACTTTGTTGTGTCCAAAATTTGTTCAAAGTTTGTTTCAAATATAGTTTTTGATGTGGAAGGGGTAGTTATGAAGCTGTCAATTATTAACCGTTACCTGCCTATCCATGGGTAATTATTTTATTAACGAAAAGGTCAATGTCATATCAATTGTATTTCTCTGCAAACATGTAGCATTTTATATTTTTGTAGTCAACTCCAAATCCAAAGGAACACAAATTTGTGGGCTCAAGCCAACCGTATTGCGACTATTTCGATGTTCTGAGTATATAAACTAGTGGCCATAAAACTATAAATAAATCACAGACCCCTGCAAAAAGATGAAAATGTTACGCTCAGTTAAGTGGCAACAAAAAAGAGATTATTACTGCAAGCATGAAAGGCTCATATATGCATGCAGAATTTTTTGTTGACAAATGTATAGACTATAGAATCATCACACTTTTTGTGATAATCTGGAAAGGAGTATATGCTCATAAGCTTCTGAGATATGAATAAAGCGGATCAATCCAACATACATCACACATTATGCATGATTGTATAAACTGCATACAAGGATACCTATACTTCGATGAACATGCATACACTTGTCTTTCCCGTGGGTAATATGCATACTCTTATCTATCTATTTCATTTGTATAATTCTAAGACAAAATTCGAATTAATCCTAATTTACACACACCTATGTTCTTGTGGTCTCCCGTAGATTCAAAAGTTATAGTGTGCAACTTGATCACACATTCACATGCTCAAAGCAAACAAACTAATTAGTCCAAGAAGGGGTCATGTGATACAAAGACAATATGTTTTTTACGGCGATGTGGTGGACCTGTTTTCACTTAGTTGACTTTGGAATCGCTGCTAATCAACAAGTTCAAAGGAGACACTAGGAATCTTAACATGAAAGCAAGTCACTCTACAAGCTCTAATCTTGCTAGGTTGATCCTGTGTTCAGAAAAAAAAAGTCACAATTGTGTCGGAAATTCAGAATATGTAATGGTTGAGCTGTCACAGCCAGAAAGATTGCACGGAAATATATTAGCTCTAGTTATAAACAGAGAACAAATGTATATTGTAACTTGTAATGAACATTATGCTAAGCAATTTGAACTGGGTCAATATTCACAATAACTAATCTGAATCAATCTAACTGAGTATGGACCTGGCCACTGTTACAGCTAATCGCCACTATGATCAACCACGACACTTGGAATCTAAACATTATGTCTAAGGTCCAGCCTTTCTAGTGGCTAGTTAACTTGATCCAAATGATTGAGTCAAAGTCTAACAGTTTGTAGTCTTTGCTAGTTTGATCTACGGTCTACCTAGGGTACCCGGCCAAGTGTAGGAGGTTTTCTGACATTAATAAACTGGATCAATGCCAGTTGAGCTATCGCACAAGTTCATAAATACTAACTCTACATGTAAACATGAGAGGGAAAGGAAATTGGTTTTGCATATGTAAGCGCCCATACATACGGGCATACACTCACCCCTATGAATGCACACACGCACACCTACCCCTATGAGCACCTTCGAGAGACTGAGACGGCATATCATCTTGAGATTTATGAAGTCATTATAAGCGCCTCGTCGTCGACGGGAACGTCTTCTCTCATTGGAAGCATATCATTTTGAGATTTATGAAGTCACCGTAGGCGCCTCGTCGTCGACGGGAACGTCTCCTTCCATTGACAGCGCATCGTCGAAAATCTTGAAATAAATCCAGGAATAATGCGAGCACGAGGACTTGAACCCTGGTGGGCTGGGGATACCACTGTCCTTCTATATATCCATCCAACCACAGGTTTGTTCGCGCTTTGGCAGTGCCATGAGTGTGTACATCTCTTGGTAAGATGGTGATGTGTGTGCAATGGACACTGTACTGAACAATTTCTGTCAATCCTCTCCTTGCAATGAGTTATAGATCAGGTGATACCTCCATCAAGGCATAAGGCTTTGCAACCGCGGCGGATTCGACCAGTGAGGACCAACTCAGTGGTCTTCACCCCTGGCAACATACATTATTGACTTAGAAGAATTGCGCCAAGACGAGAAAAGAAGACTTGTTCAATCGATCTATCGATTGCCGTACATCGTTTTGTGGCGCTTAATAGTGTCAGTCGGCCTAGCTAGGGTCCTACAGCCACTCAACACTGTCAATCTGACAATCTTGACAGTAGCCGTTAATCTAAACAGCACGACCAACACTAGGTCTAAGCTCTGTTAACGTTCTTGCTAGCTAGGTAGTTGCCCTATTTAATTTTATCCAAGTGATTCAATGATCGAGGCTCTCAAGTGTTCAAGTGGTAGTACTATCTAATGAAGCTAGTTATATTAACTCAACTAGCTTCGATTAATTAATCACAATTGGATGAAACTAAGCATGTCATATGAATGTAGTGGTGCTAGCTAAGCAAAGCTCAAGTACTCATCAAGATGCTCAGTTAATCAATGGCAACTGGATGAAGCGCTAGGCATGTACTATGAATGTATCCATGCATCGGTTGGGTTGTCACGGCCATGAGATTTGCACTTGCGCACGCATGGCGAGCTTGGGGACCTGTCATGTCTCATCGCCGTGGACATTGCGAGGCCGGAAGGTCGAGCGATGTGGCCATGATCTGACCTAGAGGAGACAGGCTGTTCGAGTGTGGATCAGACAAAGAAGGCACAGCGAGTAGGTCAGCCACCTCCATGTCCATGGCTTGTAAGCTTCCGTGGGCACGCAAATGTGCCCATCGTCGCCCGATTTGTGATCGGAGAGATTCGCTCCTGCCGATTATTATAGGTTAAGGGTCGTCGCCCCGTCTCCCGGCGGACCGGTCACCACCGGCAGCGCCGCGACATCCCTAGCTGGCATGGTGCCCGCCAGCACAGCAGGCATCTCCTCCGACGTTGTCGTCTTCACCAAAGTCGTCGCCCCTCTCGATCTCACCTCAGATTCTCAGCTCGGGGAGATCTGGATCGTGCGACCGCCTCCAGCCGTTGGCCCTAGATAGGACGGCCCCCGGAGCACCCATGCATGCACGGAGCAGACCGCCCCGTTCCTTCGCTGCAACGCGGGCTGCAGGTTCCATTGTAGCACCGGCGATGCTCCATTGTAGCATCCGCACGTGGAGGCCGATCGTGTACCCCTGCGTGCATGCATATGCCTGCGCGCGCACGCGTATGTACACCGTGTGCAGTCGAATGTGGTGCATGTGAGCCGTACGTCCACTTCATCTTCACCGAAGCTTCCGTGGGCATGGCGTCCCCCACAGTCGCCACGAGCTCGACACCTCATCTACTCCCGACACCGACCGTACCATGGCGGGCGGCCTATATATACCCCGCACGAGCACACTTTCCCACTCATCGATCGACCTCTCTGCCAGTGCCATTCCAACATCACAAGGCAAAAGCTAGCTACCTAGACTAGACGGTACATCGACAATGGCGCCGGCGATGATGATGAAGAGCGCCGGCAACGGCGGCAGGGCGGGCGGGCACGTGCGGTCGGCGAGCGTGCCGAGCCAGAGGCACCCGCTGCTGACCCACGTCGACGACCAGCTGCGCGCGCTCCGGTCCTGGACCTCCGACCCGGGCCAGAACCCGCTGGCGCTCGCCCACGTCCGGGCGCTCCTCTGCGTGCTCGACGAGCTGCTGGAGCACTCGTACCTGCCGCCGGCCGACGCCCTGCTCGACGGCTTCCTCGCCCTCGCCGACGCCTACGGCTCCTTCCTCGCCGCCCTGCTCGCGCTCCGTGGCCACGCCGCCGAGCTCCGCGCGGCCGTGCGCCGCCGCGACGCCGGCAAGCTCGCCTCCGCGGCCCGCGCGCAGCGCCGCGCCGCCAAGGACCTCGCCGGCCTAGCCGCCGCAGTCGCCAAGTGTGTGCCCGCGCCAGTCCACACCTCCTCCTCCGCCGCCGCCGCGTCGGGTCTCGACGTGGCGTGCACCGTGGCCAAGGCCGTGGGCGACACGGCGGCCGCGTCGGCGTCCGTCTTCCTCCAGGTCGCCGCGCTCGCCGACGCGGCCGCGGCCACGGCGCTGGCGTCCTCCTCCGCCACCTCGCCCAAGCCGCGGCTGGCGCTGGTGGGCGGCAAGAGGCCCGCACCCGCCGGCGAGGACACGCACAGGGACGCGGCGGCGAGGCTGGTGGAGCTGGAGGAGTGCGTGGGCGAGCTGGAGAGCGAGAGCGAGAAGGTGTTCAGGAGCCTCCTGCGCACCAGGGTCTCCCTGCTCAACATCCACACGCCAACAATTTAGCTTCATATATTGCTATACAGTATACACACACAAGATTAATTATGAGATTTAGATTATTCGTTTAGATTATAATCAATAATTGGATCTTAATTAAGTCTCCTGCCGTGCAGTGATCTCATCTCAGGGTAAAATGATTAATGCAATATATTTGGCACACACCAATGTTTTGCATTTTCTGTTTCACAGTACTGAATTATAATTACGAAAGCGTTGATGCTTGCAACAAATTTCAGCGTCACCAAATTTCACTTCACAAAAGAGATTGACACAAGATTTATACTCCCTCTATAAAGAAATATAAAAGCAGCAATTTGGCTCCCGGGCTCAGATGAGCCCGGGCATGAACAGTAAAAAATTCAAACAATTCTAATTTTTTTTGTAGTGAAAGATGATTGAATGCATGATGTTCGTGCCAAAATTGAGAACATTTGGACATCTGAGAAGCCCTCATAAAAAGACAAAATTGGGGTCTGTAAAAAAGTTTACTGTTTTGTACAATTTAGACCTGATTTATCTTTTTTGCCGAGAGCTGCTCAAATGCCCAAATGCTCTGGAATTTGGCACCAACATCACGCACTCATGCATATTCACCACACACAAAAATGGAACTTTTTCCTTTTTTCTTGTTTTTACTGTTCACCGGGTGCATCTGAGCTCGGTTTTCGGAATGCATAAAGAGTGCAAGTTGCATAAAACCATTTTAGAGCTGCTCCATATAGTTCATCTTTACAATAATATATCACATTCAATGTTTCGACAAATTATGAAACATATAGACACGTTCATATGGATGTATACTATATTCATCGAAAGTTTTATGATGATATACATGAACATGAGAACTATACAAAAAAGAAAATTTCATGATTTTAAAAACGGCGACCAGTATGCATCTGCTGTTCACTATTAAAAAATCCATGAATTTATCTTTCATTTCTAGCTCACGTGTCTGATGGAAATATGCCTTAGAGACAATAATAAAGTTGTTATTATTTTATATTTCCTTATTCATGATAAAGGTTTATTATTCATGCTAGAATTGTATTGACCAGAAACTTAAATACGTGTGTAAATACATAAACAAATACCGTGTCCCTAGTAAGCCTCTACTGGACTGGCTCGTTGATGTTTCCTAACCATAGACATGAGCTGTCATTTGATAATGGGATCACATCATTAGGAGAATGATGTGATGGACAAGACCCATTCGCTAGCTTAGCATTTGATCGTACGGTTTATTGCTATTGCTTTCTTGATGTCAAATACATATTCTTTCGACTATGAGATCATGCAACTCCCAGATACCGGATGAATATCTTGTGTGCTATCCAATGTCAGAAGGTAACTGGGTGATCATAAAGATGCTCTACAGGTATCTCCGAAGGTGTCTGTTGAGTTGGCATGGATCAAGATTAGGATTTTTCACTCCGTCTATCGGAGAGGTGTCTCTGGGCCCTCTCGGTAATACACATCACAAGAAGCTTGCATGCATAATGACTAAGGAGTTAGTTATGAGATGATGTATTACAGAACAAGTAAAGAGACTTGTCGTTGAAGAGATTGAACTAGGTATGAAGATACCGATGATCGAATCTCGGGCAAGTAACATACCGACGGAAAATGGGAATTACGTACGTTGTCATAACGGTTCGACCGATAAAGATCTTCGTATAATATGTAGGAACCAATATGGGCATCCAGGTTCCGCTATTGGTTTTTGACTGGAGAGGTGTCTCGGTCATATCTACATAGTTCTCGAACCCGTAAGGTCCGCACGCTTAACGTTCGATGACGATATAGTGTTATATGAGTTATGTGATTTGGTGACTGAATGTTGTTCAGAGTCCCGGATGAGATCACGGACATGCCGAGGAGCTCTGGACTGGTCCGAAGGTAAAGATTGATATATAGGATGATACTATTTGGACATCGGGAGAGTTTCGGGGGTACCGGATAGTCATCGGATCACCTGAAGGGGTTCCGGAAGGCCCCCGGAGGTCTATGGGCCTAATGGGCTAGATGAGGCACACACCAGCCCGCAAGGGGGCTAGTGCCCCCTCTCCCTGGCTGGCCGACCCTAGGGGAAGGAAAGGGGAAGGCTTGGCCCTTCCTGCCTTTCCCTCCTCATGGGAGAAAGGAAAGGGGGGAGCGCCACCCTCCCCTGCCTTCCCCCGCGCCTAAGAAAGGCAAGGGGGGCGCAGCTAGGGCAAGCCCTAGGTGGCCGCCGGCCACTTGTGGAGCCATAGGCTGCCTCCCCTCCTCCCCACACACCTATATATACATGAGGAGGGGGCGCCACACAAGACACAACACCTAGATCTTTGAAACTAGATCTCATGTTTATAGGTTTTCATAAAAAAAATCACAAAAATAAGGAAAATCAACCAAGCCAAAAGCATGATTTTTTTTAAACTTTTTTACCTTTCCGAAAGACACAATTCTACCTCTCGCGGCATCAAATCTAAGCCTCTCGTGGAAGCAAAATGAAGAAAATGCATTTTGCCTTTCCGAGAGGCACCTCTGGCATAAGCAAACCTATGCCTTTACGAGAAGCAAAATTGAGCCTCTTCTGGAAACAAATAAAAAAAAGAAAAACGTGTTTTTTTCCTTCTCGAAGGCACGGTGCCTCTCGTGGAAGCGTATCTATGCCTGCACGGTAAGCAAATCTGCGCCTCCTGCGGGAGGGGAAAACGCCTTTTTCTCCGCTAACAAATCATGTTTTCTCCAAAACAGGGTGAAAACCAAAAACCCGAAAAAAAAATCATCTAAAACCTGAAAACGCATACAAAAATAAAATAAAAAACCATGAGGGAGCGCCCATCATGCGACGTAACAGTGGTTCACAGCACACCAAGTGGCGTGCTCTCGGCCTACCAAAGTGACTCCTGCAAGGCTACGCGAACGGCTACCCCTTGATTAGTTTGCTGTTATAGATTGCTTCTAGCGAGACCGAGGCCTCGCTTGAAGGGAGGCGCAAGACGGGCTGGCCCAGCGCACGGGAAGCCACAACTTCAATTTTTTTGTTTTTTCCCTTGTTTGTTTTTGTTTTCATTTATTTTCTTTTTTTTACTTTTGTTTAAATGTTCTAAATAAATGTATTACAAAAAACATTTTACATAAAACATTCCGAAAAAAAGTTAACCAAGCATTTGAAAATATTTAATGTGTATAGAAAAAAATGTTTCTCATGTATAAGAAAAATATATACAATAAATATATAATGTGTGTGAAAAAATGAATTTTTTTAATCCAAGCATTTAAAAAAATGTTAAACAAGTAGAAAAAAATATTGACCATGTATTCAAAGAAAAATCTTAAACTCATATTTGAAAAAAGTTGTGAATTTAATCAGAACATGCAGACAGGCAAAAACTAGCAACGATTTTCGTATTAATCGACGCGCTCAGTGTCAGTACAGGCATTTTTTTTACAAGGAAACTATACAAACATGTTTGCGAAAAGAACATTTTTACTAGATCAATGTGGTTCCTACAAGTTGGACCCTCGTGTAATCACCGAAAAACATACAGGCGAGTCGACTTATGCGACGAACAGCTCTGCCTGCCCGTCGATGAAGAGGCTCATGAACTCCTCCCCGTCCACGGTCTCCTTCTCGATGAGGAGGTTGGCGAGCCTGTGGAGGATGTCGATGTGGGTGTTGATGATCTGCGTCGCGCGCGAGTAGGCCGTCTCCACGAGTTCCCTTACCTCGGCGTCTACGATGTCCGCCGTGGCCATCGAGTAGTCCTTCTGGCTCGACATCTGCGGCCAAAACACAATGCGGAAATGTCAGGTTACTAGTATTCAGAACTGTTTGCTTTAGCCGGTGACAGACATTAATTTCCGAGAAGGTGAGATACTGGGCCTAAAAGGAAATGGTAGTGTTTGTTTCGTCACTGCTTTCAAGTTTGAATAGACCTTCGACAAAACAATCTACCCGCATCGTATTGGACTACTGGCGGCATACCTGCTGGCCCAAGAAAGGGTTTCCACCAGATGACCCGATGGCGACTTGCCCAATCTTCTTGCTGAACCCAAACCTTTCAACCATTTGTCTGGCGACACGTGAGACCTGCATGAAGTCGCTGGATGCCCCGGTTGTCACATTGTCTTGCCCAAAGATCACCTCCTCGGCAACCCTGCAAAAGAGGTTATACATGTTATTGTTAGCACACAAGACATCCAACACAGTGCAAAGTTGCAGTAACTAGTGGATGCATAAATAAATACAATTTCCACACACACACAAAAAAAAATAACGCACCTGCCACCAAGTGCCACAGCCATTTGGTTCTCTAGGTAGCTCCTGCTGTACAGCCCAGACTCGAGCCTCTCTTCGCTTGGAGCAAAGAACGTGAGCCCACCAGCTTGACCACGAGGAATGATGGAAATCTTGGCAACAGGGTCATATTCAGGCATCAGGGCACCGACGAGGGCATGTCCAGCCTCTGCAAATCCAAAAGTTTACATACACATATTAGGAACCTGTGCACTCCACAAGATGATTTCAACAACTGATGGTCACAAAAAATTACCATGGTAAGCCACAAGCTTCCTCTTCTGTTCTGAAACAACTGCATTCTTCTTCTCAGGCCCAGCAATGATCCTCTCCAGAGCATCAGAGATCTCGTCCTTGCTTATCTCCTTCAGATCACGACGAGCGGCAAGGATGGCAGCCTCATTCATCAAGTTCTGAAGATCAGCACCGGTGAAACCAGGTGTCCTTCTGGCAACCTTATCAAAGTCTACATCCTTCGCCAATGCCTTTCCTCTGGAGTGAACCTATTAGATGAAAAAAAATGATATGTAAGCTGCAGCACACAACTAATATGATCAATAAAACTCATCAAGCAGGGGAAGCCAAAGAAAATTCAGCACACCTTGTACCTAGAAGGTTAGCAGAACTTATAATATATTAAAATTCCTACTGTTATGCACCAGCCAGGGTTGATAAACGATTAAATATGAAGTCGTAGACCCAGACACCCAGTAGAATGGTGAACCGTGTTACAGAAGTAATGTACTTAAAAGTGTGACAGATACAAATAATTTAAAGGAGGCTTAGGTGGTCTAGACCAGATATGGCAATAAGCGAAAGTTTTCTCCACCCTGATGTTATTATACTGTACAACAATACATAACATCTTGAAATGCATTTTTACATGCTCTTAAACTTTCAAAGTTATGCACATTGTGTTGTTAACTTGCTAGTTGCTACCTGTCATACCCATTCTGAACTGGATTGTTGGCAATTGATTTTAGCTGATAATAGTGCAGATTTTTTGCCATTAGTTACCAAAATAATAACTTCGATAGAAATGATAAATACACAACCGAAAGCACAGATAAATTACTAGTGACAATTTTGTGATTTACAGAACTGAGGAAACAACTTGAAAAAAAAAGTATATCTTGTTCATATTAGTTAGCTATAGGAAGATCAAGTTAGGTTGCATTCATATTCCGCTTGGAACAGATTATGAAGAAATTTTGGATATCAATTCATAGTTTTAGATGATGACCCACTGAGTTCATTTTCGGACCACACTCAGTGATGTTTCTGAGATCAAAACTTGTTTAGCTCAAGTTAAACTAAGAAAGTACTCCCTCCGTTCCAAAATAGATGACTAAAGTTAGTACAAAGTTGGGTCATCTATTTTGGAACGGAGGGAGTAAGAAACAAGTGCATAACTAAAGCCTAGAAATGCCGACCAAACTAGTTATGTAAAGATCTATAGTTTTGGACAAAGTATGTAAGTAGCAAGAAATTGAAAATGATCTCTAGGGTAAACTAAGGAAGTGATGAGCAACTGCAAATCGAAAAAGCATAAAAACCGATAAAATTAGTTGTCTAAGCAAAATAATCAGTACTCATTAGGAATGTAAGGTCAAAGAGATTGAGTTGTTTTTGCAACAATGCAAGAAAGTGCTTTATCAAGAGGCCAGGTTTGCACTCAGTGTGGTTGTATCACCTTGATTCGACGATTGAATGAATTTCTCTTTATAATTTTGTTCTTCGAGAAAGAGCTGATAGACTAGTTAACTACAAAGCTCCAACTCTACTAAGGATATACTGGCAAACCATATGGCAAGCTACCCTTCGGTTGGCTTTATCAAAGCAAGTTGAACTGTAGTTGTGATTATCTACACCAGTTCAACATAGAGATTGAGTTATACCCAAACATTTCTGAAAATTTAACCATTTGGCATGAAACATATCAGGTAAACTGTTCAAGGTTTAGACTTGAAACTAAGTTTACCATGCTGCGAGAATGTAAGTATCCCTTCCACATTCATGGACAGCAATTATGTCTTCAGAGAATAGCAGCAATGGCAGCAATCAAGTTTATGGGTTGGGTTTTCAGAATTCAGAACAGTATGAACTAAGCAAAGCAATCATAATTAATTCTTCACAAGTATGATAAGCAGCAGGGATTGCTCACCTCGAGGATCCTGACACGGCCGGCGACATCCGGACGGTCGACGGTGACCTGCCGATCAAACCGCCCTGGCCGCAGAAGCGCCGAGTCGAGCACATCCGGCCTGTTGGTCGCGGCGAGCACGATGACACCGCTGTTTCCGGAGAAGCCGTCCATCTCCGTGAGCAGCTGGTTAATGGTCTGCTCCCTCTCATCGTTCCCCCCACCCATTCCGGCACCACGCTGCCTCCCGACGGCGTCAATCTCATCGATGAAGACGATGCAGGGCGCCTTGGCCTTGGCCTTCTCGAAGAGGTCCCTCACCCTGGACGCGCCGACGCCGACGAAGAGCTCGACGAACTCAGACGCGGCGCAGGAGAAGAAGGGCACCCCGGCCTCCCCGGCGACGGCCCGGGCGAGCAGCGTCTTGCCGGTCCCGGGCGGGCCGACGAGCAGGCAGCCCTTGGGGATCTTGGCCCCGAGCGCGGTGTACTTGTCGGGGTTCTTGAGGAAATCCACCACCTCCTGCAGCTCGAGCTTGGCCTGGTCGGCGCCGGCGACGTCCTGGAAGGTGACCCCGGTCTCGGGCACCTCCTGGAACTTGCTCTTGGAGCGGCCGAAGTCCATGGGCCCGCCCATCCCGCCGGGGCCGCCGCCCGGCCCGCCCTGCGCGCGGCGGAAGAGGAAGAAGAGCCCCGCGAAGGCGATGAAGGGGAAGAGCAGGTTCCCCACGAAGGCGAGGAACCCCCCCGGCCCCGCGGCGTCGCCCTCGGCGACGGAGATGTCGACGCCGTTGGTGGCGAGGATGTCGATGAGGTCGGGGTCGTTGGGCACGACGACGGAGGCGCGGCGGCCGTCGACGGCCGTGAGCTGCAGCATGCCGCCGTCCTTGGAGAAGCGCACGCGCTCGACCTTGCCCTTCTTGACGGCCGCGAGGAACTCGCTGTAGCGCCACTGGCCGCCGTCGGGGATGTCGGCGGCCTGGGTCGCCGACCCGGGCTTGGGCGCGGTGAGCAGGGTGTCGGCGAAGGGGTTCGCGGCGGGCGTCGGCGCCTCGGCCTGCAGCTGCAGCTGCGGGGCCGCCGCCTCCTGCGGCGCGGGGGCATCGACGGCGAGGGCGGGGAAGGCCGGCGAGGCGGCGAGCGCGAGGAGCAGGGCGGGCACGGGCCGGGAGGAGACCGGGAGGCGCGGCGGCCGGATGGAGGAGGGCTTGGGGAGGGACGCGGTGATGAGGAGGTGGGAGGAGGAGAGGGAAGGGGGCGCCATGGCTGCTTGCTCGGTGATTCACCGGCGGAGTCTGGGGTGGGGAGGAGGAGATATAAGGGAAAGATTGGTTTTTTGTGGACGTGGAGGCGACGGCGGCCATAGATGGCTTTGGGGCTGTGATATCTCGACCAATTCTCCCAACCTCTTCACCCCCACACTGCAAGCAACTCTCACCGACTGACCAACTGAAAATGAGAGGCTCCTGATTTATCATAATTTTGATCACCATGGTTGGAAACAAATTATTTTAGGGAACAAAATGATGATTGATCATGTTTTGGATGCAACAAATCCATTTTCATTTTCATTGAGGAAACCATCACAATCTAACATGGTCAGTAAAGTGTGTAGGTGCAAAGGGACATCTGCCTACTTTGTGAGGGTGAGAATTAAGATGGTCTTTTTTTGTTTGTTTGGACTAGAAAGAAGGAAATGGGGGTTTGGTAGTTTGTGTGAGGTGTGAGGCTTGGGGCCGTGGAAGAAGAACTGAACGAGAGAGTTCCACCGATGGAAGGGAGGACTCACACACTCACTCCTCCTCAAGATCTTCTTTTCTTTCCCCTCTGTCCCCTCTCTCCATGTGTTTCCCCTTTTTTACTTGTAGCATTCTTTTCTTTTTTGTGGTCAACTTTAGGAAACTAGATGATACCCCATGCGTTGCGTACCTGTAGGAACCGCGTTAAAACAAACGCATCAACAAGCACTTCAAAAATAAAAAAAAAATGAAGATACAAACATAAGAGTGTTCTTCATTTAATAATAATACATATGAAGTATGTCACAAAATGATGCATAAAAGGAGAAACTTTTCGGAGTCGGCTTAATGTGACATCATATTTGATCTGAAGCATAAACTATATATATATATATATATATATATATATATATATATATATATATATATATATATATATATATATATAGGACGACAGTTTGGGACACCTAGGTGCCCAGGCTCCTTACGCCGTGACCGTTGGATCTTAGACTGATGCACGCAGATTATAAAGGGTGCGAATATATTAAGCACCTTCCATACATGTTGTATGGAAATAATTGGTAAGTAACAATAAATGTATGATTTATGTCCCTTAATGTCATGCGTCGAATAGGAAAGTGATAACTACAATTTCTTCTTAATTTATTTCATTGTACGTAAGAATGGAAAGTCCTCTCAAGGTATATACATACACCCTTAGTATTTTTATGAGGTATGCGTGTGCAGTCCTTGTGTATACTATACATATACATGTACAGACGTCTTAGGTATATATACCTACCTTTGACATATTTTCAACCGACACTGCATATTAAAGTTGAGATACATCACATGCGCGTATAATGTTATTGGGTATATAACTTTTGAGTATGCCACATTTTAATTATATTATGGGGGCATATCATTTTTGGGTATGTCCCGAGTATCATTTACGGGTATGACTTGAACGAGAATACATGTACTAGAAAAGAGTGTATCATTTTTTGTACCAGATTTGTGCACATACTCAACATATTTTGAGATATTTGCATACCCATGATATTTTTGGGTATATACATTGTGTCTCGTTAGTATGTATTTGAAACCTCGAGCATGTCTCTATGTATGAGAATATGATACAAAATATAATATTAGGTTATTATATGATGCTTGATTCGTTAGGCTATTTAAAGCATGTTACACACTATTTATAATGTTATGTCCCTAGTAATATGAGAATATAATTAAAAAAATAATATGGGTATGTACTCATAAATTTCTCTCTACAATATTTAAATGTCAGATTTTTGACATACGTAACATTTTTGGGGATATAATTTCTGTAAGATATATGCTTAGACCAGTACTACCTTTTGTAGGGTACGCATGCGCAATTCTCATGCATAGTATATATATGCACCCACTAATATATTGGGTATATGTACATACCTTCGAAGTATATTGGAACGATAGTTTGTACCCTCAAAATTCTGGATATTTCACATTCGAGTATATTGATTTTGTATCTACATACATTTGTTTTGGAAAGAATCAAATGGAGATCATGTACGCAAGGGAAGTTATGCATGTGTGTATTTATTTAGAAACAAGTGCATACGTGCTAACTTTGGAACGGAAATATCATAAATGGAAAAATCTTGCATGCAAAATTTAATGGGTTTGGATCCACGACGCATTAATGTAAAACCAGCTAGGTGCCCAGGCACCTAGGTGCCCCTAACATTTTACCTATATATATATATATATATATATATATATATATCACAAAAATCTAATTTGTGACTAACATTGATGAGTTAATTCTCTGGGAAAAATACATGCATGACTTAATGAAGTGGCATGGTTTGCATGGATGTATTAATGCAAGAAGTGTAACTTATGAGTACATGCATGACTTCTAAGGTCAAACGATTTTGATCATATGGGCACAAATAATTAAGGTGATGTGGAAGCACGCATGTTGAGATAAATCTAGTAGTGGGGCTAACTATTGAGATATAGTAGATTTGATATTCTTTACTCCCTCTCTCTCAGTTTACAAGGCGTGCGCGTACCCCTAAGTCGTCAATTTGACTAACCTAATATAAGTCATATATTACAGAAAATATACCAAAATAAACTTCAGATGTTCTATTTTCAAATGCTACTATAATTTTTGTGTTATATAGTTTATATTAGGATGATAAAATTGACAACCTAGGTATACCCGCAGGACTTGCAAACTGGAACGGAGGGAGTACATCATATTGACCAAGCTTGAGTAATGGTTTGTTTATTTAGCTAGCGTACAACACTATCGGAGGTTTATCTCGCCAAAAAAGTATATGGTGGACTAAGGGCGCGTTTGGTTCACATCTCTGTTTTAGGGCATTTTTCATACTTGTCCCAGTCGGGTCTGGTTGGGCAAATGTAGGCTAAAAACCAACATTTGCATGTAGTTTGGTTGCCTGCATTAGGCTTTCTGCATGAGGGAATAAACTAGTCAGCACATTGTTTGGTAGCCTACGTCGTTGTTGTTAAACAAACACGTTGTTTAGTTGCAAACGGCTAAATATGTGATCACCACTTCTCACTAATGGTGATCTTACCCCACACTGAACATTATTTTATCCTAGCTAGGAAACAAATGGCAGTTTATCCTAGCTACTAGCAGATGACAGTACAAGTTAGTAACAGCCGACGTGGATAATTCAGTGATGCTAACTAGGCGCTCCCTCTTCCTCTTCCTCTGCTGCTTATGTGATGCTTCCTCTTCCTCGCTTCTGCTGCTGCCTCTTTCTTCTTCTTCCTCTTGTTCTTCTGCTTCAGATCCTTATCTGACCTCTGTTGTCCCCCATTTCCTGAGCCCACTCCAACCTTTTGTTCTTCCATGCTTCATTGTCGAACGCCTTCACACCATGGCCGGGGCTGATCACCTCATCAGGAGTCACATCATCCTCCTCCGGCACAAATTCATCAACTCCCCATTGCAGGATCCAGTTGTGAATGATGCAACATGCAAGAACAAGCTTCACATGGGTAGGGTAAGGGTGGAATGGCTTCTGATCCAGGATCTTAAACCTATTCTTAAGAGCTCCAAAGGCCCTCCCAACAGTCACTCTAAGGCTGGAGTGTCTGAGATTGAATAGTTCTTGAGGAGTCCTAGAATAGTTCCTACTAGCAAACTCATTCAGATGGTACCTGATTTTCCTGAAGGGGGGAAGAACACCTGGCCAACATGCATAGGCAGCATCTCCAAGGTAGAACTTGCCATCGGGGATGTTGATGCCATCGTGACAACTCATGTTGCCACTAAGAATGTTAGCATCATGTGCTGATCCTTCCTAGCCAGCTAGCACATATGTGAACTTGAGATCGAAGTCAAGAGCAGCTAGCACATTTTGGCTTGTGTAGTGCTTCCTGCCTCTATATACTGTAGCTTGTGACCTCAGCACTCTGGCAGTGACATCAGTACCATCTATTGCTCCAATGCAATCCTGGAATGGCATTACAATTTGTTGTTAGTCTACTATAGAACAATAGAAACATATCAAGGCATGAACTACAACAACATATCCAGTGCTCACCTTGAAGTATGGACACCATCTTGGGCTAGTGCGAATCTTGGTAGGAGTCCGGCCGGTTGGTGACCTGATCATCTCTCCTTTGAGCTCCCCAACATCATACATCACTTGCTTGAAGTACCTGGAGATGGTCTCCATTGATCTCCTGAAGGTGTTGTGTACAACCCTGAACCTTTGGTTATGACCAACAACATGGAGGAACATGGCCACTTTCTCTTCCACAGTGGTCTGGATGCTATCACTAGTAGAAAAAGGGGCTAATCTGAGACACATTAGTGCCGGTTTGATTTTGAGCCGGCACTAATGTATCCATTAGTGCCGGTTCCAACGGCTAGGCGGGCGGACATCATTAGTACCGGTTCGTGGGCAACAATTAGTACCGGTTCATGCCACAAACCGGTACTAATGATGTTGTGTCAGGCCGTGGGCCCCACGAACTCCTTTAGTACCGGTTCATGTCATGAACCGGTACTAGAGTTTCTTATTAAGCTGTTTTTTAGTCCCACCTCACTAGGAGAGAGGCAGTAGGAGCTGTTTATAAGCCGTGAGTGCAGAGACGATGGAGAGGCGCAATGCTCACCTGCAGCTTGCTTAACTTCAAGCCTTTCGGAATAGAATCGATTGCACGGAGCTGTGTGAAGTGTAGTCTACCCTATCCCAAAAGGCTTGAAGCTAACTAACGAGCATTGCGCCTTTTTTTATTTTTAATAACTTATTAGAACTCCGGACTTCTTGTGTTACGGCAAAAACTGGATGCACTTCGTGTACAAACTGGACAATATCTTTCGAAGTATCAGGGCCGGTTTTGGACGAAAACTCATCTGTTACACCGGCACTTCATTTTTTTAAACTTATTACAACTTCAGACTTTTTTGCGTTCAGTACGCACCATTCTAAGCCACGTCATCAATTTTCAACCCTTTCTGACATCATTTGCTCCCCTAGCACGTACCGGTACTAAAGAGGTTGTGACAGGGCTATTTTTAGTCCCACCTCGCGTAGGAGTATAGCATGTGCGAAAGAGTAGAGAGGGTCACGGCAAAAAAGAAAAAACTATATAAAAAATTACTCAAAAATAAATAGAAAAAACAAATAAAGCAGAAAAGAAAAAACTATATATAAAGAAGAAGAAGCAGAAGAAGAAGAA
>NC_041393.1:746155786-746156519 GCF_002162155.2 Triticum dicoccoides | reverse complement strand
AAAATATTCACAAAGAAACTAAATACAGCAAAAAACTACTCAGAAATAAATAGAAGAAAAAAATAAAAAAGAAAAGAAAAAACTATATAAAAAATTACTCAAAAATAAATAGAAGAAAATAAATAATGCAGAAAAGAAAAAATATATATATAAAGCAAAAATATTCACAAAGAAACTAAATACAGCAAAAAAACTACTCAGAAATAAATAGAAGAAAAAAATAAAGCAGAAAAGAAAAAACTATATAAAAAAATTACTCGAAAATAAATAGAAGAAAATAAATAATGCAGGAAAAAATTTATAAAAAAATGTTGGGGCGCTGCCCAGTGGGCCTGCCAGACCTAGGGTGTGCAAATACAGGCCCAGAAGGGCCAGCAGGCTCACAGGGCAGCGCATCCTAGTTAGGCCCAGAAGCCTGCTATATAGAGGAGTTCGAAAGGGCAGCCGCGGCTGGGTTTATAAACCAGTGCGGCTGCCCTTCGCTCGGCGAGGTGGGACTAAAAGTAGCGCATTGCGGGTGGCAGCGCACGGCCTTTAGTACCGGTTGGTGGCTCCAACCGGTACTAATGTGTTGCCCTTTAGTACCGGTTGGAGCCACCAACCGGTACTAAAGGCCCTCGTTTCCCGCCGCTTGGGCTGGCCAAAATTGGCCTTTAGTACCGGTTGGAGCCACCAACCGGTACTAACGGCCCATCCTATATATACTACACTTATGAAAAATCAGTTATCTCCT
>NC_041393.1:746142244-746154680 GCF_002162155.2 Triticum dicoccoides | reverse complement strand
AATAGAACTAGTTTATTTTTAGTAAATATAATGCTTAGTTGAACTAGTTGAATTAATAGAACTAGCTAGTTTATTTTTAGCAAGAAAATTTAGGTATATATGAGATTATTTGAACTAATTAAAATTTAGGTATATGAGATTGTTTGAATTAATATAACTAGTTTATTTTTAGTAAATGCTTAGTTGAACTAGTTGAATTAATATAACTAGTTTATTTTTAGTAAGAAAATTTAGGTATATGAGATTAGTTGAACTTTTTTTTGACCATAATACAGTAGGGTAAAACCCTACTGTGTGTCATTTTCATTATATAAAGGATAAAAGAGTGCATAGTACAATGGTTGTTGGGAGAGCAACTAGAGTGGATGAGGTTACAAAGAAAACAAAAATTAAGCTACAAAATTATTCAAATATTGTCAATCCAGGATGACATGCCATCCTTAAGGCTAGGCTTGGCTCTCATCATGGTGAGCTTGAAGGTGCTGGTGAAGTTAAACTTGCATGATGCAATGGAGCATGGTATATTGTTAAATATCAGTCCATTTCTCTGATTCCATATGCCCCAGCATCCTATAGTCACAATCTCCATGAAGAATGGAAAGTTGTATCTTAGCTTGCCATCAGAAATCATTTCATGAATGTGTAGATCAGTATTCCATTCAATGCCTATATTCCACCAGAAGTTTTGACTAAAAGTGCATGAGAAAAGAAGATGGGTTCTGTCCTCCATGTCTTCATCATAACATAGAACACAAGAAGTGGAGTCCAAATGAAATGATTTCCTGGTAAGCAACTCACATGTGTTAATTCTGTCATTAAGCATCAGCCAGCAGAAAAATTTATGTCTGGGGAGGCAGCAGGTTTTCCAGATCCATTTGATGGGGTCAAAAGTGTCATGATGTCCCATAAGGAAGTTGTAAATCTTCTTGGTCATATGAATATTGTTGCCCCATTGGAAAATCCACTTATCATGGCCATTGTGATCCCTAATATTGCTAAGTTGATCTGACAAGCTGTGAAGCTGTTGGTGAGCAATAATTGATAGGGGAAGCTGAAATAGTTCATATATGTTTTCCATATCTTTGGTTACCATAATGGAAATATGTTCCTGGAGTGTAAATGAGTATAATTCAGGGAATTTAATTTTCATGACATTGCCATCCCAGTTATCATTCCAAAGCATAACAGTATTGCCAGACTTAACTTGACAGGTGGTAATAGATTTAAACAGATCCAGAAGTTTCAGGCAGTCCTTCCACCAGAAGGATCCTTTCATGTTACCAGGTACTGGAACATCATTAGGATCATAGTAGGCATTCCAGATCAAGTTAACCCAGGGAATATCAACCCTATTGAAGAACTTATGCAGGTGCTTAATGAGAAGAGCTTGATTCTGGATTCTGAGATTGAGCACTCCCAATCCTCCTTGGTCTTTGGGTTTACATATCATTTCCCAGCTAGCAAGGCAATTTCCTTTTTTGTTAATGTCATTGCCATACCATAGGAAATTTCGGCTAGATTTATCCACATGATCCAGAATGGTGTAGTGCACTTTAAGGGAGCACATGGCAAATATGGGCATGGATGCAACAACTGAGTTAACATATGTTAGCCTACCAGAGTGGTTCATAAATCCGGCAACTCCAGACAGCCTTTTGTCAATTTTTGAGATAACAGGTATAAGATCATGAACAGAAGGTTTGGTGGTGCCAAGTGGAAGTCCAAGGTATGTGAATGGTAAGCTTTCAACCTTACATCCAAATGAGTCAGCCAATTCAGATACAGTTTGCTGGTCAATATTAATGGGGATCATGGAGGATTTGCTGAAGTTCACAAAAAGACCAGTTGAGAGGCTGAAGAGGTTTAACAGATATTTGAGGTGTATAATTTGGTCAGCATCAGCAGGCATTATCATAAGAGTGTCATCAGCATACTGAATGATTGGGTAGTCTTGTCCATATGCATGATTAATAGGAAGGGATAATTCCCCATTAGCCCAAGCAGCATTATTTACTGACTGTAATAGGTCAGCTGCTAAAACAAAGAGAAGGGGAGAGTATGGGTCTCCTTGTTTGACACCTCTTTTGCACATAATTTTTTCTCTGCAACTCCATTGAGAAGTACAGCAGTTGAAGCAGATTTAAGGATATTTAACACCCAATTGATCCATCTTGGTCCAAAGCCTTTGGCATTAAGCATAGCAATAATGGCATTATATTCAATCTTATCAAATGCCTTTTCAAAATCAAGTTCGAGGATGATAATGGGCTTTTTAGATTGATGGCAGAGATGAAGGTATTCAAATGCATAACCCAAACAGTCTTGTATATTTCTGCCTTTGATGAAACCATACTGGTTCTGATGTATGACAGAAGTAATGATATTTTGTGCCCTATTTGCCAGAAGCTTAGTAAAAAATTTAAGAGGCAGACTAACCAGAGAGATTGGTCTGAAATCATTCATGCTCTCTGGATTGGCAACTTTTGGGATGAGGGTAATGTAGGCAGTGTTGATGCTCTGGATGTCACAATTTCCTTCAAAGAAATCCCAAATCATAGTGTAAAAATCTTGATTTATAATATTCCAGCACCTTTTCAAGAACATGCCATTAAAACCATCAGGGCCAGGTGCTCTGTCAGCGGGGAATTCTTTAGCAACCTGTTCAATTTCATCCACAGTAAAAGGGGCATCAAGTGCAGACAAGTCATGTTGTTGTATTAATTCATCCAGATTGAAAAGCATAGTAGGGTTGATGGTTTTACCCAGTCTGTCCTTATATGATTGCCAAATAATTGCAGCCTTGTGGTCATGGTTTTGGTAATAAATTCCATCTTCACTGAGAATGGAGGTAATGTAGTTTTTTCTGAAACTTTGTGTGGCCATGGCATGAAAGAAGTCAGTATTTTCATCATCAAGTCTGACACTTCTCATCTTGAACCTGGATTTCCAATATATTCTTTTAGCCTCAAGTAATTTGCTGGTATGTTTTCTCAGTATTATCCTAAAGTTGGCCTCCATAATAGATAGCTGTATTTGCTCCTCAATACCATCCAATAGAGTAAGGACATAGTTGCATGCAGCAATGGTGGAATTAAGTCTGGATAGATTTCTACTCCATTTTTTCAGACCAAGTCTGAGGCATTTAAATCTGGCAGATACATCATTGGCAGAATTGTTGAGCTGGTAATTTCTGTTCCAACATTGCACCACAGTTTCATAAAAGCCATCAAATTCAAGCCAATAATTTTCAAATCTGAAGATGGATGCTTTGGGAATGTCACTGCCAATTTGTATATGGATAGGAACATGATCAGATGTTACTCTAGCAAGAGGATGAGCTAAAGTATTGGGAAAGCAACTAGTCCAGTTTGCAGAAGTGAAGATCCAGTCAATCTTTTCTAGAAGGGGAGTATCCTGCATATTGGACCATGTAAAGTTCCCGCCTTTGAGTGGTACCTCCACAAGATCCAGCTGTTGAATCAGGCTGTTAAACATTAACATATTACTAGCAAAAGGGCCCGTGCGTTGCAACGGGAGAAAAAAATTCATAATTTCAAATGGTCATGATCACATTTCGTTGCATCACCGAGATACAATATCTCTCTCAATTTCTCGAAATCATGAACATTTTGAAATTATGAACAATTTGTTAAACTCATGCACATATTTGAAATCGCAAACAACATACTATTACAAATTTCTGAACATTTTCTACAATCAAGAACATTTTTTCAATTTATGAATATTTTTTGCTATTTACAAACATTTTTTAAAAATTGTGAACATTTTTAAGCAATTTTCCTGAACTGGAAAACATTCTATAATCGATGAAAATATTTAGAAATTGGGTGGAATAGTTATTGAATTTGACGAACTTTTTTTGATTTAGCGAACATTTTTGGAAATGCCCGTGCCTTGCAACGGAAAAAAACTATCAAGTTATACATGTGTGGTAGATATAAAAAAGTATGAATCAAATTCACAAAGTATATACAAATCATGTCATGATGCGATAAGACACTTTTAAATGTAATTTCAAAAATGAACAATATGATGCTCATCAAGATTTGATTTTTTAAGGCGTCACAACAAAATATTTTGTGGCTGAGCAAACTGCATTGACGGACCCTGCCTGAGCTATACTGATAAATAAAGTGTCTCGTCTGGACTTAGCGTAGCGGTGTTTACCATAACCACTATTGTGATATGAAAATAAGCATAACTGTGTATGGAAGCAAAATAGACATTTAGTCATTTTAATATAGCTTACAAAAACAAACCCTTAGAAAGTTATGTCAATTTTGTTGGGTTCAGCGTTGTACAAAACACGGAAACCCTTTTTTACCCAACGCGAAGGACTAAATAAAATCATAAAATGAGCTATATAGATCTCCCAATAAAACCTTTATGGAACCTACAATTAGTTTTGTTCATTATTTACGGATGTGTTTTAATTTTTGTGAACATTTTCTAAAAGCTGATGGACATGATTTTTAAATTCCTGAATATGCTTTGAATATCGGCTCATTTAAAAAAATCATGAACATTTTTTATTTCATGAAATCATTAGAAATCGTGATTTGTTTATAATTTGTGAGCAATTTTTTAAGTCGTGAACATTTTTTGATTTTTAGAATATTTTTTAAATTCACAAACAATTTACCATTTTCCTACTTTTTTTCAGAACTCGCAATTGTTTGATATTTTGGAAATCCGAAATTAATTTTGAGATAAAAAACCAAAACAGAAATAAAAAAGTAAAAAGAAATAAAAAATAGGGGGCGCCATCAATCCGAAATTTATTTTTAGGGAAAAAACAAAATAGAAATAAAAAAAGATATAGAAAACAGGGGGCGCCACGACCCGCACATGGGCTGGCCCATTACTGCGCTTGGTAAAAAGAAAGAGAAAAAACGTGAGAACCAGGGATCAAACCCTGGTCTCCTGTGTGGAGCATCGTTGCCTCAGCCATCGCGCTGCTCATGCATTGGTGCTATTATATCGTATCCACCTTTAATAACAGAACCCTGGAGCGATATTAGAAATTAAAAACAAATCGTTTTTGCCACTTACGGGTGGCATTGGTGGGTAATTATTGCCAACTTCGAGGGTTGTTTTTATGACGTACCACCAGAAGCGATGCGTGGTTTATTAGTAGGTAAAGATTTGTATCACCACCAGGTCTGTTTCTGTCCAGTGGGCTTCTAATAAGATTAAAGTCCCCAGCTAACATCCAGTTATCCATATTGGAAGCATCAATAGAGTCCAACCAATGGAAGAAATCATCCCTGAATTCATTGCTACATGGGCCATACACATTTGTAATATGGAAAACATTACCTGACAAGTTGCATGTTAATTTGGTAGTGATTTGAAAACTAGATTGATCAATCACAGTCCCAGTGAATAGATTGCCATTCCATATAGTTATGATGCCACCAGAAGAACCAACAGATGGACTGTAGGCAAATTGGTTAAATCTCCTTGGTGAGAAATTTCTCAAATAATGCAGGTCAAAATTGTCTCTTTTTGTTTCCTGGATACAGACAATGCCACAATTACTTTCATCAATTCTTGCACGCGGATCATCCCATCTGGTTTGTGAATTTATTCCTATAACATTCCAATTAAGTATGTTCCATTGCCTATTCATGGGATAACTGATGATAATAGATTTCATGGGCAGAGAGTGAATTACTCATCTCTGAGAAAACTGACAGATCATGAAGCTGATTTTCTAAGCAAATTCCATCAACATGTATCCATTTCAGCATGCATGATAGGATATCATTCATAACATAACCATTCAGACACCTTATAATTAAAGCAGATAAGCAAATAAAGTTCCTCAAATCAAAGTGCCACACTGTGGAGCATAGCTCCATACAATCCAGAAATAAAAGTTCAACATAATAGTAACAGAAGCAAAATAAAATGCCATGGATAGCTAGGGGCCTAGTTGAATTAATAGAACTAGTTTATTTTTAGTAAATGCTTAGTTGAACTAGTTGAATTAATAGAACTAGTTTATTTTTAGCAAGAAAATTTAGGTATATGAGATAATTTGAACTAATTAAAATTTAGGTATATGAGATTGTTTGAATTAATATAACTAGTTTATTTTTAGTAAATGCTTAGTTGAATTAGTTGAATTAGTAAGTGTTTAATGTTTCACCTATATGAACATAGGAGCTGTCGTCTGACGACGGAAAAAAATTCATTATGTGCGAATACTGTGAAGACCAGCGCGGACAGTGCGACAGAAATTTCCTTGTTGATGATAGGCGATTCAGCATCAAGCTGGATGAGACCTTCGAATTCGATACAGTAAGTCACAACGACAAGTGTCTGTTTTCGTAATTAAGCATGACTTATATATATATATGCTTCATTTGCCTGACTTATAATTTTTAATTTTCACTATTCTACTAGCGCATCCCCTGCCATGCAAGAATTTTTGTCTTGGATAAGATAGGTTTCAATGATATGGAAACTATGGACGTAGAGAGAGTTTACCTAAAAACTGAGCATGGTTATACTTTCAACATCAAAGTATACAATGCACACACGTACACCTACTTTGAATGCAAAATTGGCAAGCACTATGCAAGACTTATGCATTTGAGCCTGGTATGGTTATCATCTTTGATATTCGTCCGGAAGATGATATTGAAGGTAATAGAGACATATGGGTCGATGTGCAGACGCCTCCAATTCTACCATTATGTGAGTTCTTCTCAACTATATTTTTGTCTTTGATATTGCTTATTCAAAAATAATTGACAACTAATTTATATTGACAGCTTATCTCCATTCAACCAAACATGTCCGACGCTTGGTAGACAGGACCTACTACTGTCCCGGAGCTGAACTAAACTGCGAGGAGATAAGTCATTATGTTTCATGGCTTGAGAATCTTCATACTGTCAAGACAAATTTTCTTCCTGCACTTAGAAATGTTAGTACTCAAAATGTGTGACCAATAGTGATGCTATTGAACTACGGTCACATCTATTTAGGAATGATGGTAAGATTTTTACTATTTGTCCTCAGTGCATCTTTTGCATACATAATTTTTTTGCTAAACTTTCATTGCTAAGTATATTAATTAAGTACTATACGATGTTCTTCAACAGGGACTCCCGGTGACAGTTGTGCCTCAGGGGATCGAGACTAAAGGTCGCATGTCAATTCTTAGCTTACGACCAAGATATCCTGCATTGCACATGAATGCATTCAGGATTTCTAGAAGCAATGAATGCTTATTAGTGAAAGATTGGAGGAAAATTGTTAACGATCGCAGAGAAGTACTAGGGGGCAGCAATGAGAAGCGCAACCCACGATTAGGAGACATGTTCATCTACATGCTCCAGTATGATGAATCAGGAGAGCTATACATGTTCTATGCTATTTTACTAGAGAGAGAGTAGCTAGCAGGAGTGATTTAGCATGCTGCTCTTAGTACTCGTTCTTTCATGTCCGTGTTCTTCGTTCTGAACTTAATCTCAAAGAGTGATTTGCTTTTGTGGTGTTATATATGAACGCTTATAATATCATGACAATCATGTTGAACTCGATGATATTTTTGCTTTCGGTACAAGTGAATGTTTCTTCTTTAAGCTAATGTTGGTGGTGATTAGATAGCGGTAATGACTATGATGATTAAATAGTGATAATGATGACTACAATGATTTTTAGCTAGCTAGCTCTAGAGTATGTTAATGATATGATGCAAGAGTTTTTATATTAATAATATGATGATATGATGAGTAATTATTATATCATTTAATGAAAGAAACCACATATTAGTTTCAGCTGGATGGATCCTACCTAAGTGATCAACTATATATATGCCATATCCATATATATTATACTTGATCACCTAATTAGGTGATCAAGTATATAATATCGATATGGCATATATATATACTTGATCACTTAGCTATAGCTAGCTATATATAGCTAGCTAGATCCTCCAGTCGAAACTAATCCGCGGTACTTTCACCTAATGATTTAACAACTCATTATAATGTAAAACAATCACTAAATTAAATTGAAAACACAAAACTAAAGCATTTTTTTAAAAACACCAAAACATTTAGTACCGGTTGGTGTTACCAACCGGTACTAAAGCCCAAGGCGCACCCGGGCCTGGCTCGTGCCACGTGTTCGCGCTTTAGCGCCGGTTCGTGACGAACCGGTACTAAGGGGGGGGGGGACCTTTAGTCCCCACTCTTTAGTGCCGGTTGGAGAACCGACACTAAAGGCCGTTATGAACCGGCACTAAAGGCCGATTCTGCACTAGTGTATCTTCTAGCACTCCTCTACTCCTAAGCGTCTGCACAAGCCTGGTGAAAGGTGCTCTTTTCATTCGAAGCATCCACAGAGCCTCTGTGTCGTTGCAGTTGTAGGTGTAGTTCAGATTCACTATCCTCTCTTGATCCCGGATTAACATCGGACCATACCAGATGCGAGGTCTCTCATTCCGACGAACATCTCTCTTATGGACCAACAGGATCCAGACCTGAACCATAGCTATCAGCAATGCTACCTAAACTAGAAGCTTCGTCCGTTCATCCACAACCTAAGCGACATCCATGATGCGGTCAGCGATGACGCTATCGACCCTAAATGCTCCTATAGAACGACCTAACACATATATAACAGAGGAGGGGGAGGGGGAGGGGGAGGGGGTAGTTTGCCAGCTTCGAGGTCGGGGAGACATGGCAGATACGAGGATGGCTGGTCGGAGACGAAGAAGAAAGGGAGAAGCAGCTACCGTCACCGGGAGTGCTCCTGCCGCTGTAGGGGAGTGTCGCAGCCGCAGATCTGAGTCGCGGCCGCCCTCGCAGCCGCAGATTTGAGTCGCCGCCGCCGCTGGTGCCAACAATAGAGGAGGGTTTGTCCTACAACTAGAGGTGAGCGAGTAAATGGGGCGGTGAGGGTATATTTTGCGCCACCCCGCCTTGGCCGATTTTCCCCTCCCGCCATCTTCGCCCGCATCCCTCCTGCACCGCGCCCTATGCCACGTCTTCGTTTTCCGCCCCACTCAGCCTAGCTCGCTAAAGTTCTGTGCAAGCAACCAAACGGCCCATTTTCATCCCGCTAGGGCCTGGTTGGGCTGTATGCAGCCTAACGCGCGCTAAGTGCATTTGGAGTTTCACGCGATTATAAAAACGCGGCCTTAAGTCTCATGCAAGGATTATCTTCTAAATAGAAGGTCATGTTTTTGTTTAATCAAGGTAGATCATCGAGCTTGGAATATGGTGTGGAGATCCCTCGCTCCACCGAAGATGAACATTAACGCTAAGAAGGTTCTTTCAGGATCCCTGGAACAAACCAGTGCAAATGGAAGCATCACCTGGATGTTTTAGGAACCGGTGAAATTTGTGGTATAGGAGACGAAACCATTTTTCACACCTCGGTATCCCTACCGTGTGCTACCGTTATATTTATTGAAATATATTATCTCCCTCTCTCCGCCAGTTTAGACTTTTAGATGAGTTTACTGGAGCATGAATTCAATATGGTATCGGAGTCAATAGGTTTCAAGTTCAAGACCTTGTCAATGCAATATAAAAAAATGTGCACTACATCGATCCCACGTCCCAGGACTAAAATAATCAAGACGTGAGGGGGAGTGTTGAAATATATTGCCCGCCTCTCTTCATTAGTTTGAACTTTTGACTGAGTTGGCTGAAGCATGAATTTAATAATATGGACGACGATGCGAGAGGTATGGAACTTGCCCCACTGTTCGGAGGTAAGGAACACAAGCATCGAATTGTTTTTTCATTTACTCTATAGCAAGAATGGTCAGATTAGAGCAATGATTATCATGTCCATCTGGCAGATTCGGAGCATGCGTAATGACCATACACACGCCAAGCCGAGCTTGCGTAATGAAATCAATAGCTCAGATGTAAAAAGAGGAGGTAAGAGGGACCATGTTAAAACTGCTCCTTTTGTATAGCTACAGATCATCAAATCTGTAACTACACTAGCAGATTCGGCTACGTGTGCTTCGGCCACTTTTGGCAAGGCCAGCTGCTGACTAGTTAGCCCTGTCTACAGATGGTTCTTTCCTTGGATCAGATGAAAGTGATGGATCATGTTTGGTCCTCCGGGATGGCGAGGGAAGGGTTGTTTTTTCCCTCGAATTAGAGATGCATGCATTGATATAAGGCTTGTTATAACGTTCAGGAAAGGATCTATAGGCCGGTTTGGACCGGTTATAGATTGGTCTATCGAACCTCCCAATGTTTTCTCCGTGTTCATCTTATCAGGTTTTTACTGGTTGTCTTCTGGGTTTTTTTCCTGCTTTTTGTGTCTACTTTGAATGATTTTATGTGTCTGTTTTCGATGGTTTTCTTTTGATTTTTGATTTCTGTTTTTCTTTGTCGATTCTTTTCGATTTATTTTGACATTTTTATTTTTCATTGCATTATTTTATAAACACATGTTCAATTTTTGTGTGTGAGAAACTTTCGATATATTCATCTTCAATCATGGCAGTACAAAGAACATCAGAGGTAATAAAACTACAACCAGGTCTGTGGACCACCTAGTGATGACTACAAGCACTGGAGAGAGCCAAAGGCACACCGTCGTCATCGCCCCTCTCCCATTGAAGCCGGGCAAACCTTGTAGTATATAATCAGGAAGTCGCCGTGCTAAGACTCCATAAAACCAATGCACCGGCGCAACAACTATTGCTGATGAAAAAAGTAGTAGATCAAAAGGATCAATTGTTTTTTCTTGGGATTCACTTTCTTTTCTTCTTATTTTTCTTCGGTTTTCTTTGTTTGTTTAACTGTTTTCATTGGTTTTCTTTTTTTGTTTCTTTTTAGTTTTCACTGATCTTCTGTTTCTTTCTTTTGCATTTGTTTTCTTTTTCTATTTTCATTGATTTTCTTCATTTTTCTATGTTTCTTTTTTGGTTTTCATCTTTTTTTCCTTTCTCTTTTTGTATATAAGAGTAATTCTTATACATGTTTAACATTTACTCAAATATAAGAAACATTTTTCCGAATACATCATTAACATTTTTCCAGGCATATATTTTTGATGTCAATTTTTTTCATACACACTATAGATTTATTGTATACAACAGAAACAATTATATATACAAGTTTAAGATTTAATAAATCCATGATTAATTTTTTAAACATATTATTATGTCTACTTTCTTCCATGCACATAGTAAAAATAATTAGACATCAACAACAAGCATTATTTAAATGTTTAACACATTCCAAATCCGTGATTAACATTTTTATGACTTCTTTTTTCATAAACATTCAATTTTTTGTTAAATTAACATTTTATATATGCATGTTAAATTTTTTTAACACATGATTAACATTTTTTCATGATATGTTTTGATTATCAAAATATACTATAAAGATTGTAAATTCTTTTGTTCATCAAGAAATTTTTTACATACATGTTTAACAGTTTCCAAACACATGATTAGCATTTTCTAAACTTTAAATTTTTATTTCTAGTTTCTCCATAAACATTGTACATTTTTTGCATACATCAAGGACATTTTCTATATATACGTTTACCATTTTTGTAATGTATGATTAACATTTTTTCATAGATTTGTTTTGATGTCTAATTTTCCCATAAATATTCTCATTTCCTGAATACACCAGGAACATTTTTATATACACCTTTAATATTTTTTGTGTAAATGATTAACTTTTTTCATATACATGTTTCATTGTCTATTTTTTCATACACATTGTACAATGTTCGTATACATTAGAAGAATGTTTTGTACACATTTATCATTTTCCAAATGCATGATTAACATTTGTTAATTTGTTGATACATGGCGTACATTTTTTAAACATGGTGAACAATTATTAAATACACAGTGAACATTCCTCTAATACACAATGAATGATTTTCTTTTAAAAAATGATTAACTTTTTAACACATAGTGAACATTAAATTAAACACTCTATGAATGCTTTGTTGTGCTTAAATAAAACTGATTACGCTCTAAAACAATAGCGACACTTGCTCTGGCAAGCCAAGCGTGCTGAACTGGGCTAGCTGCGCTTGACCGGTATAATGTTGATCGTCAAATATAGGAGGTCTGCTCTATTATACAGCCTTAGAGCATCTCCAGCAGATACTGAAAAATCTCGTCCCGCAAAACTAGTTTTGGGTGCCCTGAAAACGATTATGCAGTTTGGAAACACCACAGACATAACAGATACACTATATTGGTACCATCGTCGGTGATTGCGGCGAGCTCATCCCCGTCATCGTTGGTAGAGGGCTCGGTATAGGAGGAGATCAAGTCATCGGAGTCGGAGTACTCCTTGCCAGAGGCGGAGTTCTTCATTGGCGGTAGCAACGACCCTGCCGCACCGCAAAGAGGAGGTGCACCACCGAGGTCGCCAAAACCTGCCTCCATTTT
>NC_041393.1:746115892-746142078 GCF_002162155.2 Triticum dicoccoides | reverse complement strand
AAAAGTATTTCCTGGCTCGTCAGATATGCAAGGCCTGTTCGGGCCACAAAAATGCCCAAACCCGCATATGGTCCGAAATTTTCGAGGAGCGAGGCGTTTTACGTCATCTAAAAGAGATTCTCTTGGGTGGGCTATACGGAGGTGACGTACACTAACTTTAATAACGGGCTTGTCACTGGGTGGTGCTCTATACCGGAAAACCCTATGTGCCGCTCACTGCATCATAGTGTCGACGTTTTGCGCAGGGTTGCGCGAGCGAACGATGCAGTGGACCGGCCAAATTGCTAGCGAAGCTTTTTTTTTTCTGTACAGTATTTCTACTGGTTTGGGGCACTTTCTAGAAGGTCTTGAAGCGGATTTTTTCTTGTTGGTTTCTACTTCTAGGTTTTTTGGTTTTTCTTTTCCCTATTTTTTGTTTTTCTGTTTTTCCCCTTTCTTTTTTTGTGGTACTTTTTTTTTCGTTCCCATGTTTATTTTGTTCAGATTTTTTAAATATCATACGGAATTTAAAGAATGTTTTATTTTTAATTTTTTTTGCACAACTTCGAAATAATATTGTTATTCCAAAGAATATTAATTTCAAAAAATGTTCTAATTTTCAAAAATTTCTTCACAATTTCAGAAAACATAGAATTTTCAAACTTTTTTTCAAAATTTCAAATATGTTCTCATTTAGAAAAATTGTTCATAAATTTTAAAAAATGTTGACATTTTCATTTTTTCAGGAGTTTAAAAAATTATTCACAAATTTCAAAAAATGTTTATGTGTTCGAATTTTGTTTGGGAACTTCATGTTCTTCTTTCCAACTTTGATTTTGGCATTTCAAAAAATGTTACCGTTTTAAAAAAGTGTTCATCATTTTCAAAAAATGTTCTGTTTCAAAAAAGTTGTTCATCATTTTCAAGAAATGTTCTTGTTTTCAAAATTATTCTTCATTTAAAAAATAAATCATCTTTTTGAGAAAATGTTTTGATTTTTCCAGAAAATGTTTTCATATGTGAACCCAGCTTTGAGTTCTTGTAATGTCCGCACTACCTAAAATCAGTTAGACCCGTCTAGTCTAGTGGTGTTTCGCATTCACCTGAATCCAAGGTCGTGAGCTCAAATCCTCGCAACCTCTCTACTTTTCACACCGTTTTTAAATAGTGCGCGCTTGGTTTGCTGATGGGTCGGCCCAGTGGAGGCACATGTGTGCGTCGCTCCAACTATTTTGCCGCAAAATGCGGCAAATAGGAGCTCCCTTCTATACCATGGGGCTGATATGCCTCGCGTTCAGCGAGCGCCAGGAGAGCATTGCTCAGAGTGACCCCATACATGGGCCAGGCCCAACATGTGAGGCAGCGGCACTCTGCCAGCCATGTCGGTGCTCACACAAAAATAATTGCAGATGCGCCAAGATGACTCTTGAAGCACTAACAGTTAGGGAGGCTCTAACCCTAGCGAATGATCCATACTAGAGGTGGATCCATGAGGCGACTGATTGAAAGGCTGTCATTTATGATATCAACCAAGGAAGTGTGATAGTTGATGGTGATATTATATGAGAAATCATTGATTGGTCTAGTTTTTTTATTAGTTGCATCTTTAGTAATGAATTTAGGAGTTCAAATGTCGAGGATCACAATTTAGCGGAGCATGCTCTCTGTTTAGGGGTTGGCTACTATGTTTGGTTCGGTCAGCCCAATGATCTTATTTTCGTTCCTGTAAGCATTGTAACAAGTTAATAGAGAGCTAGATTGTCTAAAGAAATGCGTGCTCACACAGGTCGTGCACGTATGTAGGAGCAAATGGACATGTATAGGAGCCATGTATATATTCTTTTTTACTTTTGTTTATATATTGAAATATTCTAAGCACATACATTTAAAAAATTAATTTAGTTAAACTTTTAAAAATGTTCATCACACTTGTAGAAAATGTCCATGCAGTGTAAAAATATTGTTCGCACAACTTTTTGAAATATGTCCATACCATTTATTGGATGTCCACCCGTGCTAAAATTTTATTATTGACACCCTATGAAAATATTAATATAATGAAATAAATGTTTGCATAATAAAAAAATGTTTCATCACATTCAAAATCATGTTAAACATGAGGTTCAAAATACAAGTTCATCATATATTTGAAAAATGTTCAACGTGTATCAAAAACATGTTACACATCTATATGAAAAATATACAACGTGTATTAAAAAATACGACACCTATTTGAAAAAAGAAAAAAGCCCCAAAGAAGAAAACCAATAAAAACACATAGAAAAAAAATCAAAATACCCACATGGAAGGTTCTAAAACCGTCTCGAACCGGTCCATGGAACCTTCCGAAAACCGCTCCCGTGGTTCTATTATTGCGCCGACCCGTTTAGTGAAGCACTAGAGGCGAGGCGAACCTACATATCACAATTAGTGATGGCTGGTTTTTTTTGTGTCAGTTGATTCCGTGCATGCCATCTTCTTCTTCCTGCCCTTCACCTTCCTAATCCCGCCCCCATCGAGCCGCCTTCGATGCCGGGGTAATCTAAAGTCCCCACCACCTAGAGCAGGAGGTGGTGTAGCATGCAGCCACTCCCTACTCGACTCGCCTCCTCCATCGCCCATGGGGGTCACCGCCTCCACCATGCACCCGCACTCGGCAATCTTCTTCCTAGCCTTCTACAATGTTTCTCAGGCTCCCCGGTCATTGCTTGTCTTCGTTGGCGATTAGCCACGGCCTCCCCATCATCGGCTCGGCGGAATTGGCTAACGTGCGAAAAAACTAGTATTAAGCTCCAAAAATAGCAAACATGTACTTCCTTCATTTCAAATTAATTAAGTGTCACTGATTTAGTCCAAAGTGTCGCTTTGGAAAGGAGGGAGTACACATACATTGTTGGCTATGTATCGCCAGACTCCAGGGAAAGGAGGGGGGAAAGGAAAGAAAAAAGAAAGCCAAGGCAGTGTGAATGCGTGCACGATTATCTGTTTCAACGGAAAGGAGGATAAATGATGAACTTCGAAAAAGGAAATTGGGAATTGCGTTCCAGCACAGGCTCCGTCCATGAATGCCCTGCGTCATCTATGGAAAAAAATTCCGCATGCGTGCATACCAGCACACGCACGGTCTCTATCATGCATGGCCAGCTGCTCACCGCCGTGCCTCTCGACCCGATCTAAGCCGCCAAGTTTGATCTTTCGATCGCATGATGAGCAGGTAGATGGATAGACAGATCGATTATGGCGATCGAGTAGCGCGACACCTATATAAAGACGTGCACTCCCCACCGCTCCTGCCACACACACACACGCCACCATCACCACCACCACACTTGGACCGCAAGATAGCAGTTCGTTGCCACGCACGATGAGAGCGTTCGCGCTGTTTGCCGTGCTTGCCATGGCGGCCACCATGGCCGTCGCCGAGCAGTGCGGCTCCCAGGCCGGCGGGGCGACCTGCCCCAACTGCCTCTGCTGCAGCCGCTTCGGCTGGTGCGGCTCCACCTCGGACTACTGCGGCGACGGATGCCAGAGCCAGTGCTCCGGCTGCGGCGGCAGCACGCCCGTCACTCCCACTCCCTCCGGCGGTGGCGGCGTGTCCTCCATCGTCTCCCGCGCCCTCTTCGACCGCATGCTGCTGCACCGCAACGACGGCGCCTGCCAGGCCAAGGGCTTCTACACCTACGACGCCTTCGTCGCCGCCGCGGGCGCCTTCCCGGGCTTCGGCACCACGGGCAGCACCGACACCCGGAAGCGCGAGGTGGCCGCCTTCCTGGCCCAGACCTCCCACGAGACCACCGGTGGGTGGGCGACGGCGCCGGACGGAGCCTTCGCCTGGGGCTACTGCTTCAAGCAGGAGCGTGGCGCCACCTCCAACTACTGCACTCCGAGCGCGCAATGGCCGTGTGCCCCAGGGAAGAGCTATTACGGCCGTGGGCCGATCCAGCTCTCCCACAACTACAACTACGGGCCGGCAGGCCGGGCCATTGGGGTCGATCTGCTGCGCAACCCAGACCTGGTGGCCACGGACCCGACAGTGTCGTTTAAGACGGCGATGTGGTTCTGGATGACGGCGCAGGCGCCAAAGCCGTCGAGCCATGCGGTGATCACGGGCCAGTGGAGCCCATCAGGGACGGACCGGGCTGCAGGGCGGGTGCCCGGGTTTGGCGTGATCACCAACATTATCAATGGCGGGATTGAGTGCGGGCATGGGCAGGACAGCCGAGTTGCCGATCGGATAGGGTTTTACAAGCGCTACTGTGACATTCTCAGAGTTGGCTATGGCGATAACCTCGACTGCTACAACCAGAGGCCCTTCGCTTAACTAATTAGTTATATATAACCCCTCCAAACAAAATACAATAAGAGCATCCTCTCTCATCTAGATGTTGGAAGTTGTAACTATGGTTACATCTCATATAAGGAACTTAATAAAAGCACCCAGTATAGATGCTTTGTATTGAGTTTTACCATAAATACTGGCTCTTGCTTTGAGATGAACACTAAATGCTTCTTATAGAGTTCAGTCATGGCAAACGAGATACATCTAGGTTTAACTAGGTATGGCGCCTGTGCTACTTCAGGATTAGGGGCAGATAAGAGTCACATATATAGTATGAACTTATTTGCCTTCCTTGATGTTCTCTACAAGATTTCCACTAAAGTCGTCCAAATAATAGTGCTATCAGGTAGCTGGTAAGATGGCAGGATCGAAAATTTCTTACAGGGATGTATACTATGTTAGAGTAGGCGGCATTTAAACTTATAAGGATGCTAGCCGACCCTCTTCCACGGAGCTCCCCCGGATTGGCGCGTTCGTGGCCATCGGATGTGCTTTGACTTCTGCTGCTGGACGTTGGATCGGTTGACCACATGGTAAAAGATGTTACTTCTGCTTCGCTTTCACGTTTGGCTGACCTGTGGCCCTTTTGCTTCTTGTTACTTGTGGGTTTTTCGAACGGGTGTAAGTCAATGTGTTATGTGCGTGTGGTCGTATGTGAGAAGTCACCTGTCTCTCTGTGGCTGACGCGAGCGCGAGAACCACGCGACGTGCGAGAGAGAGCGTCGAGAGCGCGCGAACTGGGCGACGTCCGAGGGAGAGTAGCGCGCGTGAGGTCTTTCAGCGTCCAATCCCTGTGCGCCTCAGGGGGCACTGCACCCATTGGGGTCGATCCAGCTCTCCCACAACTACAACTACGGGCCGGCAGGCCGGGCCATTGGGGTCGATCTGCTGCGCAACCCAGACCTGGTGGCCACGGACCCGACAGTGTCGTTTAAGACAGCGATGTGGTTTTGGATGACGGCGCAGGTGCCAAAGCCGTCGAGCCATGCCGTGATCACGGGCCAATGGAGCCCACCAGGGACGGACCGGGCTGCGGGGCGGGTGCCCGGGTTTGGCGTGATCACCAACATCGTCAATGGCGGGATTGAGTGCGGGCATGGGCAGGACAGCCGAGTCGCCGATCGGATAGGGTTTTACAAGCGCTACTGTGACATTCTCAGAGTTGGCTATGGCGACAACCTCGACTGCTACAACCAGAGGCCCTTCGCTTAACTAATTAGTTATATATAACCCCTCCAAACAAAATATAATAAGAGCATCCTCTCTCATCTAGATGTTGGAAGTTGTAACTATGGTTACATCTCATAAGGAACTCAATAAAGGCATCCAGTATAGATGCTTTGTATTAAGTTTTATCATAAATATTGGCTCTTGCTTTGAGATGAAGACTAAATGCTTCTTAAAGAGTTCAATCATGGCAAACGAGATACATCTAGATTTAACTAGGTATGGTGCCTATGTTACTTAAGGATCAGGGGCAGACAAGAGTCATATATAGTACTCCCTCCGTTCCAAAATAAGTGTCTCAAGTTTAGTACAACTTTGTACTAGAGCTAGTACAAAGTTGAGACAGTTATTTTGAGACGGAGGGAGTATGAACTTATTTGCCTTCCTTGATGTTTTCTACAAGATTTCCACTTAAGTTGTCCAAATAATAGTGCTATTAGGTAGCTGGTAAGATGGCAGGATCGAAAATTTGGGGTGTATACTCTGTTATAGTAGGCGGCATAGTCTATAAATTGCCACGCTTCCCCCTCTCCTTGAGCATCGTCGCGGTTTTGTATGACTTTATTCTTTATCGGGGTCCTCTAATTGTGTATTGGTGTTGGTTATATGCATCTTAATTATGTAAAGATCATAAGTGGACTTGATGTGCGTGTATCCCCTTGACGCAATAGTACAAGTCAACAAAAAGCATCCTTTACCAGAAATCTCCCATTAGTCAACTTTATGGAGATTTCACCCTGGGGGTCATCTTAAGCATCACTCTTTTTTCATGACCCCGTACCCTGTTCCTTTTGGAAAACTGTTGACTTAGACAATTTCTGGCTTCATTGTTATTTACTTTGCTTAGTTTCTTTTATTTATCATATTTTATTTTATTGCATTTCTTATACACCAAAAACAACAAAAATATTTTTTATTTCTGCATTGAAGAGAAGTTTCATGGCAGGTTGTAGAAAAGTCGAAGAGTTAATGGTTGTTTTTCAAAGTTGTAACAAATGTAGAGATATGATTTCCATGTGGGGAGATGCAAACAAACACTACTAGGGAAAAGGCTAGCAGTAGCGCCCGTTTTAGGTATATCAGTAGCGCGGGGTGGCGCGCTACTGATACGGCGCTACATCTAAAGTGTATCAGTAGCATGTGCTTGCCCGCGCTACTGCTATACATGCTTAGCAGTAGCGCTTTTGGTACATAGCGCTACTGGTAGTTACTAGCAGCGCGCCTCCCTACCCGCGCTACTATACTATTGTTGGGTATTTCTTTTTTGTTTTATGTCGTATTCATACGCCATTATAAAAGTTTTCATACAGTAGCAATTTAGAGATTGTTTTTACAAATAATGAGTTATTACATCATTGGGTGAAAGAATCGTGGATTAGTTTCAAGTGCATATGGATCCAAAGTGACCAATGGTCACTTTAGATCCATCCACTTGAAACTAAACCGCGGTTCTTTCACCCAATGACATAATAACTCATCATCATCATCATCATCATCATATCATTAACGACTTATCATCATAATACATCATTGTCATATAACACCTCCTCATGATCATCATTTTTATCAATGAGACATCATATAGCAAGTTGGTCAGTAGTCATAATCACAACTCCTCATCATCATCAACTCTAACACATTGTACCACATAATAATACATTGTACCTAGGACCTACTTCTCTCTCATAGGACCTACTACGTTCTTTTAGATAAAATAGCATAAAACAAGATAGGCTTTTCATTATGGATAATCGAGATTATCCTGCCCTTCGCCTAAGGTTGCTTCCAAGTAGCTCCCTACGAGTGACCATACATTTTTTCCAATCTTTGATTGTCATGTCTTCATTGGTTTTAGAAATCCGATATGAACATGAGTGATTCGTAGGATGACCTGGCCGTATATTCAAAACATCAAGACGACTTTTCTGAAACATCAGATGAGGCACACACTCATGCGGGATTATCTGTTGAAAAACACAGTAATAACTTCGTAGTTAGCAATGTAGTTCAGTTTTAGAAGAATTTATGCAAAATATGCACATATGTCGTAATACTAAAAAATCTTACCATGACATCTCCATGGATGTTAGCATATTTCAACACGTGCACCAGTGGCACGTATTGACCAGAATGTGGAGGAGTTTGATAACACATATTGTAATTCTCAAGATCAGTAATAAATGCGATCAGATGATTTTTCTCCTGATAAGTTAATTCTGAGCCATCGGTGTAGTAGGTTCTGTCTACCATCTTCAACACATTCTTTGAAGAATGAAAATAAGCTATAAATGGAAATAAGCTGTCAACTATTTTGAAATAAATAATATAAATTACTTAATAACTATGTTTGAGAAACTCACATAGCGGTAAAATTGGAAGCATATCAACAAGGACCTAAATGTACAAATTGTCTTCCTCGATGTCAAGATCACCAAGATCCATGGTAACAAGCACATCCTCATGAAAATCATACATCTTGCAAAGCGCTTCCCAATTCGGGCAACCAAAATGGGATACGCTCTCAGAATTGTATAGATTTACCTCAAAATCCATATCATGATGGGTCCTTAGGTGATTTTTCTTTGTTTCCATACTCCCATGATCTTCAAAATCCATCCTCTTCAAGACATAGCGTCGTGCATGGCATGGGATAAGCTAGTCGAATTGTAAAAGACAAAAATTACACGTTGAAGTAGTAGAAGTCGAGCTTAATTACAAAAAAAACACTTTGCGTCGTAGCGTACCATTTCAACATCGAAGGCCTCCCGGAGCTTAATGCTGAAGCGCCGACTTTCTACCAAGTGAGGCCTATCGCAGAAACCCCAGTTGTCGCCGCACCAGGAGCACTCCGCGAGACTTTTGTCCGACGACATTTCCTATGTTCATAATTCAAAGATTAAACTTCTAAAATTCAATATACATACTGCAAAAACTAAATTAGAAAATTATTATTCAGCACGGGTTGACTATCGGTCTGTCGAGTCTTTTTTTGAAAACTCTGAGCTCACGTGGTGTATATATTTGACCATTGGTGATGGTCGCTCCTCCCATTGTCCCCGAGTGCATTAAACTAAAATGTCTATTACACGGGAATGAAGGAGAAGGGACCCCCACGACAACAATCGACATTCTTTTTCTCTCATATATGATGGACACACTCCCTCACTTATTTTTCGACCGTCGGTGATGGTCGTTACTCCTCCTTCCCCTAGTGCCTAACAAAGGTCTAGCACAAGGAGAAGAAGGAGAAACGAGCCGCACGACAATAGTCGGGTTTCTTCCTCTCTCATATATGATGCAGACTTTCTCCCTCATTCATTTTTTGATTGTCATGTATGGAGCCTCGATAGACTTAAAGTCAACCCGAAATGTCGTTTAATTATCTTTCTAGAAAATCCAGGCCACTCGATATTTCGTACATATTCTAGCACAAGTCATGCAAAAACTCACGGAAAAATCCGGCATGACCTTTGCTTAAAAAGGACATATCGAGCGCCTGAAATTTGCCGGAGCGAAAATTAATCAACACTCCAGCAAAACATAGGCCACTCGGAGGTGTTACCTGCAAACATGGCCACTTGGGCAAGCACATATCCTATTTGCATTCAAACTTGATGGTCATTGCATTCAAACTTGATGGTCATTGCATTTCAATGGTTGAAAATATGAACAAAAACATTTCAATCTTATAGGACTCATATTGACATGGAGATTTAGTTAGTCTCACCTCGAGGTCGGAGGGGGCATGTGACGGGGACGACAGCGGCTACGACATGGAGATTTGGCTGCAAAAACAAAATTGTATTCAAAATAGTGCTCTCCAATTTGAGCATTCAAAATAGGAGTACTTCTTCAATTTGAGCATTCAATAAGCAAAACTAAATCATAAAATAAATTAGTATTCAAATTAGCATGCATTCAATAAGCAAAACTAAACCATCTCTTGCATCCGTACATCGTCGAATATTATCACTAATACATCCCGAATAGTCTCATACATATAACCTCACTAATACAGCTAAAACCCTAGCGAACGACGGGTATCGGCCCTAGCGGTGGACAACCAAAGAGAAGGAACCATCACATGATCATAGCTCAAGTGAGATCCTTGAAGAACCTGCCAGGTATTGGAGAACTAGTCCTCCAACGCAACCATGTAGCAACGGACGTGCGCGTCCTCCTCGCTGGCATGGTGACGTACCACCTCCACGGGGTCCTCAAGCCTCCGCACCGTCACTGGCCCACGCGACCGCCACCAAAGAAGATTCGAGTCAACGACGGGCTGGCTCCTCACCAAGCTGCGCCACCCAAAAGGTAGCACATCCCAGTACCAGCCCGACGGAGCCCAGTCCCGGACATGACCCCTCTGATCAAGCAGGCCTCCTCCGCCGAGTCGACGACGAGTATGCGGGATAGGCATCGTCGACGTCGATGCGGGAATAATTGCTTTAACTAAAAAAGTAAACTAGTTCTATTAATTTTCGTACTAAAAATAAAATAGTTGTATTAATTCAACTAGTTCAACTAAGCACTTACTATAAATAAAAATAAACTAGTTCTTACTAAAAATAAACTAGTTTAACTAGTTCTATTAATTTTCTTACTAAAAAAATAGGTCTATTAATTCAACTAGTTCTTACTAAAATAAACTAGTTCTATTAATTTTCTTACTAAAAATAAACTAGTTATTTTAATTCAACTAGTTCTTACT
Source organism: Triticum dicoccoides (assembly GCF_002162155.2). Classification (NCBI taxonomy): domain Eukaryota; kingdom Viridiplantae; phylum Streptophyta; class Magnoliopsida; order Poales; family Poaceae; genus Triticum; species Triticum dicoccoides. Next base: position 746,131,822 of record NC_041393.1, on the reverse strand, counting down.
AAAAATAAACTAGTTCAACTAGTTCTATTAATTTTCTTACTAATTCTATTAAACACTTACTAAAAAACAGTAAAAAAACTATATTGATTTTTTCTCTAAACTAAACACTACTGCCCTAGTTAAACCCTACTGCCCTAGTTCTTAAGCATCTACAAGTACTAACTAATTAGATGAACGCTACCTGGGTACTTAAGCATCTACAACTACTTAAGCACCCATTGATGAAACCTAAGAATTTGTCCTAAAAACTAATTAAGCATCTACAACTACTGCCCTAATTAACACCTAGTTTACAATTAAGCATCTACAACTACTATCCTAATTAGCATCTAATTTGATGAACCCTAACTAATTAGTTGGACTCTAAAATTTAACCCTAGGAACCCTAGCTAGGCAGAGGTATGAGAGGAGGAGGAGGGCGTGCTCAACTCGGAGCCGACGGAGTTAGGGAGCGGCCGAGGGAGGGGCACGCAGCGTCGAGGTCGGGGTCGGGCTCAAGCACGCGGCGCGGGGCGGCGATGTAGGGGGTATCGAGGTCGGGGTCGGGGGCGGCGTCGAGATCGGGGTCGGGGGCGGCATCGAGGGCATGCGGAGGGCGAAGGGAGAGCGCGCGGCGGCCGGGCGACGACGCCGGCGACAGCAGACGCGCGAGTTGGATTTGGGGGAAGTGGCCGTGGGGAAGAAGAACCACGCGGGGTTAAGTCAAAAGTAGCAGTATCGCGTTTTAGGAAAAGTGCTACTGCTACATTAGCTATAGCTAAATTAGCTATAGCGCTGGATGGAAACAAGCGCTACTGCTAAGTTAGCTATAGCGCCTGTCCAGAAAGCCCGCTGTTGCTATGCCTTTCTCCTTTATTTTTCTTTTTCATTTATTTTCATTGACATTTTCCTTTTTTCCTTCCTCTTTTTCTATTTGTTTCATTTTTTATATGTTTTTCATTTTATTTTCCTTTCCTTAGCAGTAGCGCTTTCTGCGTAAAACACACTGCTACAACAATCTTAGCAGCAGCGCGCTTTTCTTAAGCATGCTACTACTATTGGTAGCCTGGCGAGAACAGCAAGGGAATTGCAGTAGTAGCACTTCTTCCGTGAGACGCGCTACTGCTACAAACTTAGCTGCAACGCGTTTAGTTTACATGCGCTAGTGCTAAATTGTAGTAGCGCTTCTTTTTAGCCTGCACTACTGGTAAGTTTTTGTGTATAAGGTTTTAGTAGTGAGACAAATGTAACCAGTTGCCCCAAATGTACCGAGTTGCAGGGGAAGACTTGGGACTGGTTTTGTTAGTTCTTCTTCAAAGGTGTTGAGGTTGGAGAAGGTGCTGATTGGGTGTTCACCTCAAACGAACAAAAGGGTATTATCGATACAATATGCAATTGGCTGAGCATAGGAATTGTGCAAGGGGACATGAATTTTTGGGACATGATGGCACGCGATGCCAAAACCCTCGGCGTCCGCATGCGCATCGCGATTACTAATTAACTAGTCGTCAACCCGTGCGGCCGCATGGGCTAGGTACTTGCATTTGCAACATACTATCAAGATATTTGGAAAAAACTGGAACAAAAAACATGCTATCAGAAAGTGAGGAATCGCAAGGGGCTACTACCTTGTACACTTCGTTGTAATGGTATAATTTGTTCTTGTTTTGAACTTTTTTTGTATCCTACATCGTATCGCTGTTGAAATTCATGTCTACTCGAATTTTTTAAAATTGATAAGCATTTTTAAAAAATTCCATGAACTTATTTTCTCAATTTTTGTGTTTTTTTTCAAGTTCGATGAAGTTTTTTCAAAATTGTGAACTTTTTTTAAGTTTGCGATATTTTTTCCTCAAAATCTATGGATTTCTGAAGTCACTAACTTTTTTGAGTTTTTTTTTCATTTTTATTCTCCCTTATTTTTCAAAAGTCAACGGTTGACCATTCAACGGGTCAACTGTGACCAGTCAAAATATGATCGACCAACCGGTGTGTGTGTGTGTGTGTGTGTGTGTGTGTGGGTGGGGGGGGGGGGACAGGTCAAGCGATCGAGCGCACCTTCTAAGAGAAGTACAATAAAATGATGTAGGCGAGCTCTAAGGCTATAAATATTATACTTTTGAGGAGTTGGACGAGACGTAAGCGGGCTATTGAAAGAGTCCACTGCATCCCGCGCTTCTAGACACTTTGTGAGGAAGTGAGTTGGGCCATCTATCAACAAAGTAGTATATTTTTACATGCAACTATTGTATTTGCTGGCTATAAGTTTGGTTATAGATGACATGGCAACATCATATAGCCAACGGTTGATTGTACTATTAACCATGCACTAATGGGCCGGCCCACGAGCAGGGATGCGACAGTGCCTGTTCCTCCAAGTGGCGCTTAAGGCACACCTTAGAAGCTCCCGGTCACCACTGACCGGGAAAGCTATATCTCGCTTATAGCAAGTATATCATCCGTCTCGCCTGAAGGTGCCAACATATTGCGCCGGCCTAATTGCTTAGGTCGTTGATGAGTTTTGTTTTCTCTTTACTTTTTTCCTTTTTGTTTTCTTTCTTTTTCATTTTACTTTTTTTCTCTTCACTGAGGTTTTCCAGTTTTCAGATTTTTTTTCATGATTTTCTTCATTTTTTCAAAGTTTTCTTCGTTTTTTCATGTTTTTTTACTTTCTTCCTTTGTTTTCCTTTTCTTTCTCTGTTTTTACTAGGCATTTTTCTATTCTTTCTTTTCATGTCAACCTTTTCCAAATACAGTACATGTTTAACATTTTCGCAAATTATATTTTTTTGATGTCTACTTTTTTCATACACATTGTACATTTCTTTATACATCTTGAACATTTTGTATATACAAGTTTAACTTTCGTAAATACATTATTAACATTTCTTTGACATATATTTATATGTCTAATTTTCCCATTAACGGTACATGTTTATACATCAAGAACATTTGTCAAATAAACCTTTCACATTTTCCAAATAATTGATTGACATTTTTTTAAACATTTATTTTTGACATATACTTTTTTCGTAAACATTGAACATTTTTCAAATAGATTATAAACATTTTCTATACATATTTAACATATTTCAAATGAAAGATTAACATCCTTCAACTTTGTACATAAAGTAATTTTATTAATAGATATATTCAGAATATTTCGGAGTACAAGCGAAAGCAAATAAAATAAAATATGTGAAATAAAAAAATGGAGTTCTTTGTTCCGTGTGGGCCAGGCAAATGTTGCGGCTCCTTGAGGCGAGACTTCTATTGACTTGCATCAAGGGAGACATAGGCGCCCCCATTAAATTTATAATGGGCTGTTCAGTGGTGCGGCTCTTTAGCTCCCACTATTTTTACATTTAAAGAAAAAAAACCAAGATGTTGTACATTAGTGATGAAAAGTATTTGTATGTTGAAAAATAAAACATGTTCACATCTCTCTCTAAAATATGAAAGAAGATGTCCATATCATATGTTTTAAATATTTATGTATACACAATAAGTACAATTTATTTTTAATAGTTTCATATTTCTGAGAATATTTTCTTATAAAAAAGGGCAACCTGGTGCATGTAGCTCTTATCCATGTTATAATATATCTTTATGTAATTTCAGAAAAATGATAACATATTTTTTAGAAAGTTAAACAAAAAACAAAGAAAAAAAAATGAATGAAAAAACATATAATAGAAAGTAGAATGATAAAATATCAGGAAAAGGAAGAAAAAAAGAATGAAAAGAAGACATAAAAAGTAAAGAGGAATAATAATACACGATTACCACGCCTTGCTTGAAGAGGGAGTACAAATGAAGCACTCAACGCTAAGCCTATCGAAGACGGTTCGCGTCCTAGGGTGAATGTTTGCTGGAAATTTTTTGGAGTGAATATAGTCACTTGGATGGAATAAATGTTGTATCATTACTTCTTCTTACTTTTCGCCGCCATCAAGCCACCCTCCGACCCCGACCTAACTTCTAGGACATGCCGTCGGCCATCTTGCCCTGCTCGAGTGACCCTCTTTCTAGCCACCTCATGTGACGTCACGACTCTAGGTCGGTTCTGGCTCACCCTCACCGAGGATGCCGCGACCGGCCATGGCCTCCCCGTCTTCTTCGGCTAGGTGCTATACGCGTGGAAATGGACTAATTGTTAGGAAACATTGCATGGAAAACAAAAAAAAAATCTACACACACGCAATGATCTATCTATGGAGATGCATAGCAATGAGGGGAAGAGTGTGTCTACGTACCCTCGTAGATCATAAGCGGAAGCGTTTCACAACACAGTTGATGTAGTCGAACTTTCTTCACGATCCAACCGATCTAGTACCGAACGTACGACACCTCCGCGTTTAGCACACGTTCATCTCGGTGACGTCCTCCGCCTTCTTGATCCAGCAAGACGGCGAGGTAGTACATGAGTTCCGGCAGCATGACAGCGTGGTGACGGTGATGGTGATGTGATCTCCGCAGGGCTTCCCCTAAGCACTACGAAAATATGACCGATGGTGTAAATAGTGGAGGGGGGCGTCGCACACGGCTAACAATTGATCCGGGGTGTGCTAGGCGTCCCCTCCCACATATATATAGGTGGGAGGGGGAGGGGAGGCAGTCTGTCGCACCACATAGGTGGCCGGTCGGCCCTAGGGCTCCTGCCCTCGCCCCCCCTTGCCATGTATTCCCAAGGGGGAAGGAAAGGGGGGGGGGGGGGGAGGGGGGAGGGAACGAAGTGGGAATCCTAATCAACACTTTCCTTTGCCTCCCCACTTTTCCTTCTTCTCCTTAGGCCGGCCTGCTATGGGGGGCGCACCAGCCCCTTGTGGCTGGTGCGTTTCCTCTCTTGGTCCATAAGGCCCATATCTTTGCCGGGGTGCCCAAAACTCCTTTCCGGTGACCCGATAAGTACCCGACACCCTCCAAAACACTTCCAGTGTCTGAATACCATCGTTCTATATTTGAATCTTTCCCTCTCGACCATTTCGAGACTCCTCGTCATTTTCGTGATCTCATCCGGGACTCCAAACAACATTTGGTCACCAAATCACATAACTCATAGAATACTATATTGTCAACGAACGTTAAGCGTGCGGACCATACGGGTTAGAGAACTATGTAGACATGACCGTGACACCTCTCCGGTCAATAACCAATAGCGGAACCTGGATGCCCATATTGGATCCTACATATTCTACGAAGATCTTTATCGGTCGGACCGTTATGACAACATACGTAATTCCCTTTGTCCATCGGTATGTTACTTGCCCGAGATTTGATTGTCGGTATCTTCATACCTAGTTCAATCTCATTACCGTCAAGTCTCTTTACTCGTTTGTAATACATCACCTCGTGACCAACTCTTTAGTCATTTGCTTGCAAGCTTATGATGTGTATTACCGAGAGGGCCCAGAGATACCTCTCCGATACTCGGAGTGACAAATCCTAATCTCGATCTATGCCAACTCAAAAAACACCTTCGGAGATACCTATAGAGCATCTTTATGATCACCCAGTTACGTTGTGACGTTTGATTGCACACAAGGTATTTCTTTGGTATCCGGGAGTTGCATAATCTCATAGTCAAAGGAATATGTATCTGACAAGAAGAAAGCAATAGCAATAAAACTGAACGATCATTATGTTAAGCTAACGGATGGGTCTTGTCCATCACATCATTCTCCTAATGATGTGACCCCGTTATCAAATGACAACTCATGTCTATGGTTGGAAAACCTTAACCATCTTTGATCAACGAGCTAGTCTAGTAGAGGCTTACTAGGGACACGGTATTTGTAATGTATTCACACATGTATTTAAGTTTCCGATCAATACAATTCTAGCATGAATAATAAACCTTTATCATGAATAAGGAAATATAAAATAACAACTTCATTATTGCCTCTAGGGCATATTTCCTTCAGTCTCCCACTTGCACTAGAGTCAATAATCTAGTTCACATCCACATGTGATTAATACCCATACTTCACATCGCCATGTGACTAACACCTAAAGGGTTTACTAGAGTCAATAATCTAGTTCACATCGCCATGTGATTAACACCCGAAGAGTGCTAAGATGTGATCATGTTTTGCTTGTGAGAGAGGTTTAGTCAACGGGTCTATCACATTCAGATCCGTATGTATTTTGTAAATTTCTATGTCTACAAAGCTCTGTATTGATCTACTCTAGCTAATTGCTCCCACTTTCAATATATATCCAGATTTAGACTCAGAGTCATCCGAATCGGCATTAAAGCTTGCATCGATTCAACCCTTTACGACAAACTCTTTATTACCTCCACAATCGAGAAATATTTCCTTAGTCCTCTTAGGTAACTAAGGATAATTTTGACCATTGTCCAGTGACTCACTCCTGGATCACCATTATACCAGACAACATATTTGGTACATAGCATGACATACTTTATAGAACCTATGGCTGAGGCATAGGGAATGACTTTCATTCTTTCTCTATCTTCTGCCGTGGTCGAATTTTGAGTCTTACTCAACTTCACACCATGTAGCACAGGCAAGAACCCTTTCTTTGACTAATCTATTTTGAACTTCTTCATTACTTTGTCAAGGTATGTGCTTTGTGAAAGTCCTATTAAGCGTCTCGATCTATCCCTATATATCTTGATGCCCAATATGTAAGCAGCTTCACAGAGGTCGTTCATTGAAAAAAAATTCTTATTCAAGTATCCTTTTATGCTATCCAGAAATTCTATATCATTTCCAATCAATAATATGTCATCCACATATAATATCAGAAATGCTACAGAGCTTCCACTCACTTTCTTGTAAGGGACAATTCCATTTCTGCCCCTAACTGGAACCCACTACTCAAATTTGCCGCTAATTGCAATGTGTGCTCAAATTTGCCCCTCTATCGTTAGTTGTCCTTATGGAAATGCCCTTCTGCGCCGTTACCGTCTAGTCAAACAACTTTGATCATCTCGAAAAAATAGCAAAAAAAGTCAAAAAACCTGAAATTTTGTGGGATCGAAGGTACTCAGGTTCTCAAGGTGCGTGTAAATTTTCATGTTGTTTGGGCATTCTAGGAGCTCGTGGCGAAGGAAAAATAGTAGATATGTATGCGTGTGAACCGTAAGTTGAAAAAAATAGCAAGAAAATTCAAAAAAATATGATTTTTTTTGGCATCCAAGATGCTCAGGTGCGGAAGGTGTGTGCAGAATTTTGTTGTGTTTGGACATTGTAGGAGCTCGTGGAGAAAAAAACAAAATTTGTCTTAGAAAAAAACTTGTAAAAAATACACTATTTTGGTTTTTTTGCGAGAGCTCCTCGCATGTCATTTGATAAGAAAATTTTGCACACACCTTGTGCAGCCAAGCATCTTGGATTCCAAAAATATCATATGTTTTCCAATTTTCTTGCTATTTTTTTTGAATTTACTATTCAAAGATGTATAGATTTATTGTTTTCCTTTGCCACAAGCTCCTGGTATGTCTAAATAGCACGAACGCACCTTGCGCACATGAGTAGCTTCAATCCCACAAAATTTTAGAATTTTTTGATATTTTTTGCTATTTTTTTCGAGATGGTCAAAGCTGTTTGACCGGACGGTAACGACGCAGAAGGGCATTTTTATAAGGGCAACTAACGGCAGAGGGGAAAATTTGAGCACACATTGAAATTAGGGGCAAATTTGAGTAGTGGGTTCCAGTTAGGGGCAAAAATGGAATTGTCCCTTCTTGTAAATACAGGCTTCACCGTAAGTCTGTATAAAACCATATGGTTTGATCACCTCATCAAAGTGTATATTCCAACTCCGAGATGCTTGCACCAGTCCATAGATGAATCGCTCGAGCTTGTACACTTTGTTAGAGCATCTCCAGCCGTTGCCCCCCCAGGACGCATAAAAATCGCCCCCTGGGGGCGAGCCGGCGATTCGTTCGGCACGGGGGGCGGTTTTGCGCCCAATTATTGCCCCCAGCTCGCCCCCAGTCGCCGATGTTGGCCCACTTTTGAAGCCCCATTTCGGCGAAAAGGGCCCATATGGGCGAGAATAGGTCCATATTCGGTGTGGTTCGCCGTGGCTCGGCATTCAATTATCAACATAAATGTTTTTTATCACATATTTCATCATAGAAAAATCAAATACTTCAACAAAATACTACAATACCAAATAGTTCAATACAAATTATATAGTTCAACAAATAAAAACTCATATTTCATCACACGTCGCGCCCGGTGTCGCCCTTGAGCCTCCATAGGTGCTCCATCAAATCTTGCTGCAGTTGATGATGCACCTGTGGGTCTCGGATCTCCTGACGCATACTGAGGTAGGCAGTCCAGGTTGCCGGTAGCTGGTGATTAACTTGGGCAAGAGGACCCTGCTTGTGGTATGGTTCAGTGTCAAACACTGGCTCTTCCTACTCGCTCTCAATGATCATGTTGTGCAAGATGACACAACAGGTCATGATCTCCCACACTTGATCTTTCGACCAGGTCTGAGCGGGGTACCGGACAACAACAAATCGAGATTGGAGCACACCAAATGCCCGCTTGACATCCTTCCTGCAAGCCTCCTGAATCTTCGCAAACCAGGCGTTCTTGCCTCCAGGCACAGGGTTTTTGATGGTCTTCACAAATGTCGACCATCTCGGATAAATGCCGTCAGCTAGATAGTACCCCTTGTTGTAGTGCCGCCCATTGATCTCGAAGTTCACCAGAGGAGAATGACCTTCAACAAGCTTGGCAAAGACAGGAGAGCACTGCAGCATGTTGATGTCATTGTGAGTTCCTGGCATACCAAAGAAGGAGTGCCAAATCCAGAGGTCCTGTGTGGCCACCGCCTCAAGTACCACACTGCAACCGCCTTTGGCGCCTTTGTACATCCCCTGCCAAGCAAATGGGCAATTCTTCCATTTCCAATGCATACAGTTGATGCTTCCAAGCACCCCAGGAAATCCTCTTGCTGCATTCTGTGCTAGGATCCGAGCAGTGTCTTCCGCATTGGGTGTTCTCAAGTATTGCAGTCCAAACACTGCCACCACTGCCCGACAGAACTTGTAGAAACACTCTATGCTAGTGGACTTGGCCATGCGCCCATAGTCGTCCGGTGAGTCACTGGGAGCTCCGTATGCAAGCATCCTCATCGCTGTCGTGCATTTCTGGATCGAGGTGAATCCAAGTTTGCCGGTGCAATCCATCTTGCATTTGAAGTAGTCGTCGAACTCCCGGATGGAATTCACAATCCTGAGAAAAAGCTTTCTGCTCATCCGATAACGGTGCCGAAATGTTCTGTCGCTGTGAAGTGGAGCATCGGCGAAGTAGTCGGAGTAGAGCATGCAGTAGCCTTCGAGACAATGCCGGTTCTTTGCTTTCACCCGCCCTGGCGTCGAGCCACCTCGCCGTGGCATTTCATTGCTTGCCAGCAGCTGGGCGAGGGCAGCGAGCACCATGAGATGCTCTTCTTCCTGGACGTCGGCCCCGGCTTCCTCCTCCAGTAGCGCGGCGAGCGCTTCCTCGTCATCCTAGTCCATCGCCGAGGCAGGCAATTCACCGAACACCTTGCGCCCGGTGGGCGTGCACCCGCCGTTAAACTACCCCTCCGTGGCCGGAATCGGCGGCCGGAAATGCCCAGCTGCTGTGGGAGGGGCTGCCGCGGCGAACCTTTGCTACCTTTGCTATTTTTTCTGGTGGGGAATGGCTATCTAGCGGTGAAAGGCGGCAGGCGACGCCGGGATATAGCTAGTGGCGGCCGAGAGCGCGCGCGGGGGGAGGGGGAGGCGAGTCGGGGAAGAAAATCTTGACTTTTCACCTGGCGGCGTGGGCCAGCCGCGCTTTTCCCTTGCGCCGGAGCCCCCAAGCGCCCCCAGCGTGCCGGGTTCGGCCTGCAGCCACCGGGCGAAAAAAGGGCCGAACCGGTGCTTTCCGTCGTCCTGGGGGCGTGACTGGGGCTTTTTTTTGGCGCCGGCACCGAAAAAGTCGCCTGGGGGGGGGGCTGTTGGGGGTGCGGCTGGAGATGCTCTTAGCACCTTTAGGATCGATAAAACTTTCTGGATGCATCATATTCAACTCTTCTTTAAGATATCCATTAAGAAATGCAGTTTTGACATCCATTTGTTAGATTTTATAATCATAAAATGTGGCAATTGCTAACATGATTCAGACAGACTTAAGCATCGCCACGCGTGAGAAAGTCTCAACATAGTCAACTCCCTGAACTTGTTGAAAACCTTTTGCAACAAGTCGAGCTTTCTAGATAGTAACATTACCATCAGCGTCAGTCTTCTTCTTGAAGATTCATTTATTCTCTATGAATTGCCGATCATCAGGCAAATCCACCAAAGTCCACACTTTGTTCTCATACATGGATCCTATCTCAGATTTCATGGACTCAAGACATCTGTTGGAATCTGGGCTCATCATAGCTTCTTCATAGTTCATAGGTTCGCCTTGGTCTAGTAACATGACTTCCAGAACAAGATTATCGTACCACTCTGGTGTGGATCGTGCTCTGGTCGACCTATGAGGTTTTGTAGTAACTTGATCTAAATTTTCATGATCATTATCATTTGCTTCCTCTCTGATTGGCTTAGGCATCACGAGAATGGTTTTCTATTATGTGCTAATTACCAATTTGAGAGAAGGTACAATTACCTCATCAAGTTCTACTTTCCTCCCACTCACTTCTTTCGAGAGAAACTCTTTCTCTAGGAAGGACCCATTCTTAGCAACAAAGATCTTGCCTTCGGATCTGTGGTAGAAGGTGTACCCAATAGTTTCTTTAGGGTATCCTATAAAGACGCAATTATCCAATTTAGGTTCGAGCTTATCAGGCTGAAGCATTTTGACATAAGTGTCGCATCCCCAAACTTTAAGAAACGACAATTTAGGTTTCTTGCCAAACCACAGTTCATACGGTGTCGTCTCAACGGATTTAGACAGTGCCCTATTTAACGTGAATGCAGCTGTCTCTAATGCATAACCCTAAAATGATAGTGGTAAATCAGTAAGAGACATCATAGAACGCACCATATATAGTAAAGTATGGTTACGACATTCGGACACCATTATGCTGTGGTGTTCCAGGTGGCGTGAGTTGTGAAAAAATTCCACATTGTTTTCAATGAAGGCCAAACTCGTAACTCAAATATTCACCTCCGCGATCAGATCATAGAAACTTTATTTTCTTGTTACGATGATTCTCCACTTCACTCTGAAATTCTTTGAACTTTTCAAATGTTTCAGACTTGTGTTTTGTCAAGTAGATATACCCATACCTACTCAAATCATATGTGAAGGTCAGAAAATAATGATACCTGCCGCGTGCTTCAACACTCACTGGATCGCATACATCGATATGTATTATATCCAATAAGTCATCAGCTCGCTCCATTGTTCTGGAGAACGGAATTTTAGTCATTTTGCCAATAAGGTATGGTTCGCAAGTATCAAATGATTCATAATCAAGTGATTCCAAAAGTCCATCTGCATGGAATTTCTTCATGCACTCTACACCAATATGACCAAAACGGCAGTGCCACAAGTATGTTGCACTATCATTATCAACTTTGCATCTTTTGGCATCAACATTATGAATATGTGTATCACTACGATCGTGATTCAATAAACCATTTATATTGGGTGTATGACCATAGAAGGTTTTATTCATGTAAACAGAACAACAATTATTCCCTGACTTAAATGAATAACCGTATTGCAATAAACATGATTCAATCATATTCATGCTCAACGCAAACACCAAATAACATTTATTTGGGTTCAACACTAATCCCGAAAGTAGAGGGAGTATGCGGTGGTGATCTTATCAACCTTGGAATCACTTCCAACACACATCGTCACCTCGCCCTTAACTAGTCTCTATTCATTTTGTAACTCTTGTTTCGAGTCACTACTCTTAGCAATTGAACCGGTATCAAATACCCAGGGGCTACTATGAACAGTAGTAAAGTACACATCAATAACATGTATATCAATTATACCTTTGTTCAATTTGCCATCCTTCTTATCCGCCAAGTATTCGGGGCAGTTGCTTCTAGTGACCATTTCTTTTGCAATAGAAGCATTCATTTTCAAGCTTGGGTCTAGCTTTGGATTTCTTCATGGGAGAGGCAACTTGTTTGTTGTTCTTCTTGAAGTTCCCTTTTTGTATCTTGCCCTTTTTTCTTGAAACTGGTTGTTTTGTTAACCATCAACACTTGATGCTCTTTCTTGGTTTCTACCTTCATCGATTTCAGCATCATGAAGAGCTTGGGAATTGTTTTTGTCATCCCTTGCACATTATAGGTCATCACGAAGTTTTAGTAGCTTGGTGATAGTGACTAGAGAACTCTTGTCAATCATTATCTTATCTGGAAGATTAACTCTCACTTGATTCAAGTGATTGCAGTGCCCTGGCATTCTAAGCACATGCTCACTGGCTGAGCTATTCTCCTCCATCTGGTAGGCAAAGTACTTGTCAGAGGTCTCATACCTCTCGACATGGGCATGTGTCTGAAATACCAATTTCAGCTCTTGGAACATCTCGTATTCTTCGTGGCGTTCAAAATGTTTTTGAAGTCCTAGTTCTAAGCCGTAAAGGATGGCACACTAAACTATCAAGTAGTCATCATACCAAGCTTGTCAAACGTTTATAACATCTGCATCTGCTCCTGCAATAGGTCTGTCACCTAGCGATGCATCAAGGACACAGTCCGCATCATTGCTACTATCATCTTTCAACTTATTTTTCTCTAGGAACATATCAAAAATAGAGGAGCAATTTTGCGAGCTATTGATCTACAACATAGATTTGCAAATACTATCAGGACTAAGTCCATGATAAATTAAGTTCAATTTAATCAAATTACTAATGAACTCCCACTTGAATAAACATCCCTTAAGTTATCTAAGTGATACGTGATCCAAATCAACTAAACCATGCCCAATCATCATGTGAGATGGGGTAGTCATCAATGGTGAATGTCCCTATGTTGATCATATCTACTCTATGACTCATGTTCGACCTTTAGGTCTCCAGTGTTCCGAGACCATGTTTGGCTCCTCAAGTTTAACCCAATTATTCTTCATGTGCAAAACTATCTTACACTCATTGTATGTGAACGTAGAGTTTATCATACCCGACCATCATGTGGTGTCTCAAAACGATGAACTTTCGCAATGGTGCATACTCGGGGAGAACACTTTGATACATCTCCATCGTATCTACTTCTCCAAACACTTTTGCCCTTGTTTTGGACTCTAACTTGCATGATTTGAATGGAACTAACCCGGACTGACGCTGTTTTTAGCAAAACTGCCATGGTGTTATTTTTGTGTAGAAATAGAAGTTCTCAGGATGACCTGAAAATCCACAGAGCAACTTTTTGGAATTAATAAAAAATATTGGCGAAATAATCAACGTCAGGGGGCCCACACCCTGTCCACAAGGGTGGGGGGCGCGCCTACCCCCCTGGGCGCCCCCTGCCTCGTGGGCCCCCTGGAGCTCCACCGACCTCAACTCCAACTCCATATATTCACGTTCGGGGAGAAAAAAAATCAGAGAGAAGGATTCATCGCGTCTTACGATACGGAGCCACCGCCAAGCCCTAAACTCTCCCGGGAGGGCTGATCCGGAGTCCGTTAGGGGCTCCGGAGAGGGGAATCCGTCGCTGTCGTCATCATCAACCATCCTCCATCACCAATTTCATGATGCTCACCGCCGTGCGTGAGTAATTCCATCATAGGCTTGCTGGACGGTGATGGGTTGGATGAGATTTACCATGTAATCGAGTTAGTTTTGTTAGGGTTTTATCCTAGTATCCACTATGTTCTGAGATTGATGTTGCTATGACTTTGCTATGCTTAATGCTTGTCACGAGGGCCCGAGTGCCATGATTTCATATCTGAACCTATTACGTTTTCATGAATATATGTGAGTTCTTGGTCCTATCTTGCAAGTCTATAGTCACCTATTATGTGTTATGATCCGACAACCCCGAAGTGACAATAATCGGGACCACTCTCGATGATGACTGTAGTTTGAGGAGTTCATGTATTCACTAAGTGTTAATGCTTTGGTCCGGTACTTTATTAAAAGGAGGCCTTAATATTCCTTAGTTTTCAATAGGACCCCGCTGCCACGGGAGGGTAGGACAAAAGATGTCATGCAAGTTCTTTTCCATAAGCACGTATGACTATATTCGGAATACATGCCTACGTTACATTGATGAACTGGAGCTAGTTCTGTGTCACCCTATGTTATAACTATTACATGAGGAATTGCATCCGACATAATTATCCATCACTGATCCAATGCGTACGAGCTTTTCAAATATTGCTCTTTCCTTAGTTATTTTACCGTTGCCACTGTTACAATTACTACAAAACTGCTACTGTTACCGTTACTTCCATACTACTTTGCTACTAAATACTTTGCTGCAGATATTACGTTATCCAGGTGTGGTTGAATTGACAACTCAACTGCTAATACTTAAGAATATTCTTTGGCTCCCCTTGTGTCAAATCAATAAATTTGGGTTGAATACTCTACCCTCGAAAACTGTTGCGACCAACTATACTTGTGGGTTATCAAGACTATTTTCTGGCGCCGTTGTCGGGGATCATAGCTCTATTCTTTGAGTCACTTGGGATTTATATCTGCTGATCACTATGAGGAACTTGAAAGACAAGAGAACAAAGATTTTTCCCTCAACTACGAGGGGAGGTAAGGAACTGCCATATGGCTCTGCACTTGATTCACCATCTGTTTTGAGTAAGCTTGCGACACCTAAACCTGCTTATGCTATTAATTCTGATATGTCGCATGTCATTGATGATGCCACTTCTGCTATGCATGATACTTATGATGAAACTACTTCTATTCTTGATACTACTATGCCATTAGGTGAATTTCTTGATGAACAACTTGCTAGGGCTAGAGAGAATGAAATTATTGAAACTGATAATATTGATGAAAGTGATGATGAAGATTCTCCCCCTAGATATGAATTGCCTGTTGTGCCTGAGGGTTATGTTATGGATGAAGAAACTGCTAGATATTTTCTTGCTTGCAATGATAGATCTGATCTTAAGAAATTATTAGCTAAGCTTAAAGAAAAGTCTCTGAATGCTAGAATGAAATATGACCCTGCTTTTGCTACTTCACCTATCTGTGTTACTGATAAGGACTATGATTTCTCTGTCGATACTTAGATAATTAATTTAGTTGAATCTGATCCTTTTTATGGCTACGAATCAGAAACTATTGTGGAACATCTTACTAAGTTAAATGATATAGCCACCCTATTCACTAATGATGAGAAAACTCACTACTATTATATCCTTAAGTTATTTCCATTCTCATTAAAGGGTGATGCTAAAACATGGTTTAATTCTCTTGATCCTGGTTGTGTGCGTTGTCCCCAGGATATGATTTATTACTTCTCTGCTAAATATTTCCCCTCTCATAAGAAACAAGCTACCTTAAGGGAAATATATAATTTTATGCAAATTGAAGAAGCGAGTCTCCCACAAGCTTGGGGGAGGCTTCAGTGACGGTCCTCCGCCTTCTTTATCCAGCAAGACGGCAAGGTAGTAGATGAGTTCCGGCAGCAGGGTGGCATGGTGACGGTGATGGTGTGATCTCCGCAGGGCTTTGCGTAAGCACTACGAAAATATGACTGGTGGTGTAAACGGCAGAGGGGGGCGCTGCACACGGCTAACAATTAATATGGGGTGTGCTAGGCGCCATCCTCCCACATATATATAGGTGGGTGGGGGAGGGAAGGCAGCCTGGCACACCACATAGGTGGCCGGCCCGCCCTAGGGCTCCTGCCCTGGCCGCGCCCCCCCTGCCATGTATTCCCAAGGGGGAAGGAAAGAGGGGGGAGAGGGAAGGAAGTGGGAATCCTAATCCACACTTTCCTTTCCCTCCCCCTTTTCCTTTTCCTCCTTAGGCCGGCCTACTATGGTGGTGGTG
>NC_041393.1:746106434-746115417 GCF_002162155.2 Triticum dicoccoides | reverse complement strand
GGCTGGTGCGTTTTCTCTGTTTGCCCATAAGGCCCACATCTTTGCCGGGGGTGCCCGAAACTCCTTTCCGGTGACCCGATAAGTACCCGACACCCTCCGAAACACTTCCGGTGTCTGAATACTATCATATTATATATGAATCTTGAGCTCTCGACCATTTTGAGACTCCTCGTCATGTCTGTGATCTCATCCGGGACTCCGAACAACATTCGATCATCAAATCACATAACTCATATAATGATTATGATTTCTCTGTCAATGCTAAGATAATTAATTTAGTTGAATCTGATCCTTTTTATGGCTACGAATCAGAAACTATTGTGGAACATCTTACTAAGTTAAATGATATAGCCACCCTATTCACTAATGATGAGAAAACTCACTACTATTATATCCTTAAGTTATTTCCATTCTCATTAAAGGGTGATGCTAAAACATGGTTTAATTCTCTTGATCCTGGTTGTGTGCGTTGTCCCCAGGATATGATTTATTACTTCTCTGCTAAATATTTCCCCGCTCATAAGAAACAAGCTACCTTAAGGGAAATATATAATTTTGTGCAAATTGAAGAAGAGAGTCTCCCACAAGCTTGGGGGAGGCTTCTCCGATTACTTAATGCTTTGCCAGATCATCCTCTCAAGAAAAATGAAATACTTGATATCTTTTATAATGGACTAACCGATGCTTCGAGAGACCACCTGGATAGTTGTGCTAGTTGCGTTTTCAGGGAAAGAACAGTCGATCAAAGCTGAGTTGCTATTGAATAATATGTTGACTAATAAAAATAATTGGACACTTCCTGAACCAACTCCTAAGCCAACTCCGAAGAAAAGAGGTGTTATATTTCTCAGTCCAGAAGATATGCAAGAGGCAAAGAAATCTATGAAATAAAAAGGTATTAAAGCTGAAGATGTTAAGAATTTACCTCCTGTTGAAGAAAATACATGGCCTTGATAACCCGACACAGGTAGTAAAGGTAAATTCTCTCTCTATATATGATAAAGTTGAAATCCTGTCTACTAAGTTTGCTAGCCAATGCTTGGATGAGTTTGATGACTTTATGGCTAGACAAGAAAACTTCAATGCTTATGTTGGTTGACAATTGAAAAGTAATGCTTATATGATTGGACACTTCAGTGATTATATGTCTAGAATTAAGGGTGAACTTAGACTCATTAGTAAACATGCTTCTATGGTTACCGCTTAAGTAGAACAAGTGCTTAAAGCTCAAAATGATTTGCTCAATGAATTAAATAATAAGAAAAATGATAATGCTGTTAGAGTTATGACTAGAGGTGGTAAAATGACTCAGGAACCTTTGTATCCTGAGGGTCACCCTAAGAGAATTGAGCGAGATTCTCAGAGAAATAATGTTGATGCACCTAGCCCTTCTAAGAAGAAGAAGAAAAATGATAGGACTTTGCATGCTTCTAGTGAACCTGTTGTAGACACACCTGAGAATCCCAATGATATTTCTATTTCTGATGCTGAAACACAATCTGGTAATGAACATGAACCCAGTGATAATGTTAATGATGATGTTCATGTTGATGCTCAACCTAGCAATAACAATGATGTAGAGGTTGAACCTGCTGTTGATCTTGATAACCCACAATCAAAGAATCAACGTTATGATAAGAGAGACTTCGTTTCTAGGTAAAGAAAGAGAACCATGGGTTCAGAAACCCATGCCTTTTCCTCCTAAACCATCCAAGAAAAAGGATGATGAGGATTTTGAGCGCTTTGCTGAAACGATTAGACCTATCTTTTTGCGTATGCGTTTGACTGATATGCTTAAAATGAATCCTTATGCTAAGTACATGAAAGATATTGTTACAAATAAAAGAAAGATACCAGAAAAAGAAATTTCCACCATGCTTGCTAATTAAGGGAGGAATACCTAAGAAACTAGAAGATCCAAGAGTACCAACTATACCATGCTCCATTAAAAGAAACTATGTTAAAACTGCTTTATGTGATCTTGGAGCCGGTGTTAGTGTGATGCCTCTCTCTTTATATCGTAGACTTGAATTGAATAAGTTGACACCTACTGAAATATATTTGCAAATGGGCGATAAATCAACTGCTATACATGTCGTATTTGTGAGGATGTGCCTGTTGTGGTTGCAAATGTTACTATTTTAACAAACTTTGTTATTCTTGATATTCCCGAGGACGATAGTATGTAGATTATCCTTGGTAGACCTTTTTTGAATAATGTAGGGGCTGTTATTGATTGCAACAAAGGCAATGTCACTTTTCATGTTAATGGTAATGAGCATACGGAGCACTTTCCGAGGAAACAACCTCAAGTTCACAATATCAATTCTATTGGAAAAATTCCATCAATTATTATTGGAGGTTTTGAATTTCCTCTTCCTACTATCAAGAAGAAATATGATATTCTTATTATTGGGGATGTACATATCCCCGTTGAGGTAACCTAGTGCTATTCAAAATTTCTCCGGTTTCATGCGATTCGAAATGAGTTTGTTAACAAGACTTGATCAACCTTGTTAGTGGATTCCTTTTGATGAGGATGAGATGGATGAAGTTAGAAAGCAGAACCTTCTGTACCCTCCTTTTACTTTCTATTCTTTAGATTACATAAAGCAAAAATAGTATTTTTCTGTCTGTTTTCTGATTTATCCATGCAATAAAAATACTCCAAAAATAAAAGTTCTCCAAATGCCCTGAAAATGAAATATGATTTTTTAGAATATTTGAGAATATCTGGCACTGAGAACACATCAGGGGGAGCAAGCACCTGGCCACGAGGGTCCAAGGCGCGCCCTACCCCCCTGGGCGCATCCCCCTGCCTCGTGGGCCCCTGGTGGCCCCCCTCCACTCATTCCTGCACCCACACACTTCTTCTTCCTCCCAAAAAAATCACCAACTAGCTGAAGCACGAGTTCTAGCTCATCTTGCTGCCATTTTCGATCTCCTTGCTCAAAGCTCCAATCACAAAATTGCTTTGGGGGATTGTTCTTTGGTATGTGACTCCTCCAATGGTCCAATTAGTTTTTGTTCTAGCGCTTTATTCATTGCAAAATTTTCCTTCTAAGGTGACCCTGTTCTTGAGCTTGCATGTCAAATTTATATGGCCCCAAGTAGTTTTAATGCATGATATAGTCTCTAGGCACTTGTGGGAGTAGTTGCTATCAATTTTGTTGAGTTTGGTTCACTTTTATTTTGAGTTACTAAAAATTTCAGAAATTTTCAGAAAATGATGAAGAGATTTTTGAGGGGCTCTTCGAGCCAAAGCTTGAAGGATAAACAAAATAAGGAGAATAAAAAGCCCAAATATAATCTCCCTTGCGTCGCGGACGTTCGGCCATGTGAATAGCCTTGTGATGAGTTCTTGAGAGCAGTCGGGATTCAGGATGATTTTTATTCTCTGGCTGATAATGCAGGCCTCACCGACTTCCTCCACGACCAGTTGGATCCGTATCTCCTACTCACTAATACTTTCGTGCAAATTTTTTACTTTCATGCTAAGAAATCACCACCTTCAGTGGAGTTTCATTTATATGATGAAGTTAGGGAGATGTCACTATATGATTTCTGTGGGGTTTGCAAGGTACCCTTTGAGGGCAACATAGAGGAACCACATCGTAGTGATGTGGATGGATTCATTGATATGATTGCTGTAGAGGAAACGAGGAAGGTTTCCGATGCAAGAATTACTAGCATACACTTTCTTGTTCTATGTTACTTTGCAATATTTGCTAGTAGATGCTTAATTGGTCGCAGGAACTGTGGAAACCTTAGTGCCCCTGATATTGTTATATTGTGCCATGCTTTGTTTCGCGATAACACTGGTAGTTTAGGCGCTATTGTTGCTAAACAATTAAGTTTGTATCGTACAAAGGGCCCCATCTTTGGAGGCATCTTTGCTTCACGCCTTGCTAAACACTTTAGGATACCAATTAGGCATTATGAGAAAGAGGAAAAGTTGCTGCCCACTATTTTTCTAGATTATAAGAGTATGGTAGCACATGAATTTATTGTTAAAAATGATGAGATGATGCTTAAGTATAATTTGAGATTTAATAGAACTCACAGTGAGACTATTATCTTGCCTGCACCCTCTTTGTTTGACTTATCTTCAGGCACGTACCTCATCTTGCCGGAGGTCGTTCACGCATATAGGAGCCAGACACCAGCTCGAGAGACTGAGCCGGAACCACCACTTGACCCTTATCGACAGTCTTTTTATCAGTGGGATCCGGAGGAGATCGCCAGCCAGTGGCACTCGGATGACACTCCTCAGTACACCGGAGAGAGTAGCTCCAATCCATGGGCATAGACCAACTTAGGCCAAAAGCCTAAGCTTGGGGGAGTACGTATTTCTCACCGACATTACATTCATGTTCACACACTCATTCCAGTTGTCGGTGCTCATACTTTTTCATTGTACTATCCATGCTAGTTTATTTTCTTTTCCTTGCTTTCTTATTGTGTGTTTGAATAACCTTAAGAAAAACAAAAAAAATTAGTTATAGCTTTTAGCTAGTTTACTTTCCATGCCTGTAGTAGTAGTAATTAAAAGAAAACCCAAAAGGATTTCTAGTTCTTCTTTTGCTTGTTGGGAGCTTTCCGTGTAAATAGTTTTATTTCTTTTCTTTTTTTGGGGGTTGAGAGGAGAAGACCTTGATGAAAATGTTGAGCGGCTCTTATATGCATTATTATTGATTTAACCAAGAGCCCATACTACCTTGTCTTCCCTTGATTGAATGCTTGCAGATTCTAGCTTAGTCCAATGCACGTGCACTATTATAATTATCCACACCGTTCAGTCGTGCAAGTGAAAGGCAATAATGACGATATATGATGGGCTGATTGAGATGAGAGAAGCTGGTATGAACTCGACCTATCTTGTTTTTGTAAATATGATTAGTTCATCGTTCCTGATTTAGCCTATTATGAATAAACATGTTTGCAATGACAATTAGAGATTATAGTTGCTTATGTCATGCTTAATTAGCTAGCAGTTTATAATGGTTTACCTTGCGTGCCAACATGCTATTAAAATGGTTGTGATGTGGTATGATAGGGTGGTATCCTCCTTTGAATGATTCGAGTGGCTTGACTTGGCACATGTTCACGCATGTAGTTGAAACAAAATCAACATAGCCTCAATGATATTTATGTTCATGGTGGATTATATCCTACTCATGCTTGCACTCAGTGTTGATTAATTTTAATGCATGTTCATGACTGTTGTCGCTCTCTAGTTGGTCGCTTCCCAATCTCTTGCTAGCCTTCACTTGTACTAAGCGGGAATACTGCTTGTGCATCCATAATCCATAAACCCCAAAGTTATTCCATATGAGTCCACCATACCTTCCTATATGCGGTATCTACCTGCCATTCCAAGTAAATTTGTATGTGCCAAACTCTAAACCTTCAAATGAAATTCTGTTTTGTATACTCGAACAACTCATGTATCAACTAGGGCTGTCTGTATCTTCCATGCTAGGCGGGTTATTCTCAAGAGGAGTGGACTCCGCTCCTCACTCCCGAGAAAATGGCCGGTAACTGGGATGCCCAGTCCCATGCTCAAATCATAATAAATGCAAAGAAAACTCCCCCAGGATTGATGTTAGTTGGAGGCACCCGTTGTTTCAGGCAAGCCATGGATTGATGATTATTGGTGGTGGGGGAGTATAAACTTTACCATTCTGTTTGGGAACCGCCTATAATGTGTGTAGCATGGAAGATATCGAGATATCTCAGTTGTTATGTTGACATTGAAAGTATACCGCTCAAAATATTATTTATCTCTATTTCAAAATCGAGCTCTGGCGCCTCTACAAATCCCTGCTTCCCTCTGCGAAGGGCCTATTTATTTACTTTTATGTTGAGTCAATATCCTCTTACTAAAAAGCACCAGTTGGAGAGCACCGCTGTCATTTGCATGCATTACTATTAATTTATATTGAGTATGACTATGACTGGATCTCTTTTACCATGAATTACAATGTTTAGTCAGTCCTTGATCTTCAGAGGTGCTCTGCATTTATGTTTTGCGGTCTGAGAAAGGGCTAGTGAGATACCATCTTGTTATATCATATTATGATTGTTTTGAGAAAGTGTTGTCATCTAAGTTTTATTATTATTGCTCGCTAGCTGATTATGGCATTGATATGAGTAAACATGAGACCTAAGTGTTATTGTGAATATGGTTGGTTCATAATTTTTGCTGAAAACTTGAATGCTGGCTTTACATATTTGCAACAGCAAGAGCAAACAGAGTTTGTAAAAGTTTTTCTTTATCACTTTTAGTTTGTCAACTGAATTGCTTGAGGACAAGCAAAGGTTTAAGCTTGGGGGAGTTGATAGTCTCCATCATATCTACTTTTCCAAACACTTTTGCCCTTGTTTTGGACTCTAACTTGCATGATTTCAATGGAGCTAACCCGGACTGACTCTGTTTTCAGCAGAACTACCATGGTGTTATTTTTGTGCAGAAATAAAAGTTCTTGGAAGGACATGAAAATCCATGGAGCAACTTTTTGGAATTAATAAAAAATATTGGTGAAAGAATCAACGTTAGGGGGCCCACACCCCGTCCACGAGGGTGGGGGCGCGCCTACCCCCTGGGCGCGCCCCGCTGCCTCGTGGGCCCCCTGGAGCTCCACCGACCTCAACTCCAACTCCATATATTCACGTTCGGGGAGAAAAAACCAGAGAGAATGATTCATCGTGTTTTACGATACGGAGCCGCCGCCAAGCCCTAAACTCTCTCAGGAGGGCTGATCTGGAGTCTATTCGGGCTTCGGAGAGGGGAACCCGTCCCTGTCGTCATCATCAACCATCCTCCATCACTAATTTCATGATGCTCACCGCCGTGCGTGAGTAATTCCATCGTAGGCTTGCTGGACGGTGATGGGTTGGATGAGATTTACCATTTAATCGAGTTAGTTTTGTTAGGGTTTGATCCCTAGTTTCCACTATGTTCTGAGATTGATGTTGCTATGACTTTGCTATGCTTAATGCTTCTCACTAGGGCCCGAGTGCCATGATTTCAGATCTGAACCTATTATGTTTTCATGAATATATGTGAGTTCTTGATCCTATCTTGCAAGTCCATATTCACCTATTATGTGTTATGATCCGACGACCCCGAAGTGACAATAATCGGGACCACTCTCGATGATGACTGTAGTTTGAGGAGTTCATGTATTCACTAAGTGTTAATGCTTTGGTCCGGTACTTTATTAAAAGGAGGCCTTAATATCCCTTAGTTTTCAATCAGACCCCGCTGCCACGGGAGGGTAGGACAAAAGATGTCATGCAAGTTCTTTTCCATAAGCACGTATGACTATATTCAGAATACATGCCTACGTTACATTGATGAACTGGAGCTAGTTCTGTGTCACCCTATGTTATAACTATTACATGAGGAATCTCATCCGACATAATTATCCATCACTGATCAAATGCCTACGAGCTTTTCACATATTGCTCTTTGCTTAGTTATTTTACCGTTGCCACTGTTACAATTACTACAAAACTGCTAGTGTTACCATTACAGCCATACTACTTGGCTACTAAATACTTTGCTGCAGATATTACATTATCCAGGTGTGGTTGAATTGACAACTCAACTGCTAATACTTAAGAATATTCTTTGGCTCCCCTTCTGTCGAATCAATAAATTTGGGTTGAATACTCTACCCTCGAAAACTGTTGCGATCCCCTATACTTGTGGGTTATCACACTTATATCTTGAATTTATTGAAGGGATCATCTTATAATGCTACCATCGTTCAAAGCAAAATAAGATGCATAAAAGATACACATCACATGCAATAAAAATATGTGACATGATATGGCCATCATCATCTTGTGCTTTTGGTCTCCATCTCCAAAGCATCGTCATGATCTCCATTGTCACCGGCTCGACACCTTGATCTCCATCATCGCATCGTGGTCGTCTCGCCAACTATTGCTTCTACAACTATGGCTAACGCATAGCGATAAAGTAAAGCAATTACATGGCGCTTGCATTTCATACAATAAAGAGACAACCATAAGGCTCCTGCCGGTTGCCGATAAATTATAAAACATGATCATCTCATACAATAACGTATATCACATCATGTCTTGACTATATCACATCACAACATACCCTGCAAAAACAAGTTAGACATCCTCTACTTTGTTTTTGCAAGTTTTACGTGGCTGCTACGGGCTTCTAGCAAGAACCGTTCTTACCTACGGAAAAAACCACAACGGTGATTCATCAAGTTTGCTGTTTTAACCTTCTTCAAGGACCAGTCGTAGTCAAATTTCATTCAACTAAAGTAGGAGAAACAGACACCCGCCAGCCACCTTTATAGAAAACTAGTTGCATGTCAGTCGATGGAACCGGTGTCATGTGCGTGGACATGTAAGGTTGGTCTGGGCCGCTTCACCCCACAATACTGCCGAATCAACATAAAACATTGGTGGTAAGCAGTATGACTATCACCACCCACAACTCTTTGTGTTCTACTCGTGCATATCATCTACGCATAGGCCTGGCTCTGATCCGACCGATCTAGTACCGAACGTACAGCACCTCTGCGTTCAACACACGTTCAACTCAGTGACGTCCTCTACCTTCTTTATCCAGCAAGACGGCGAGGTAGTAGATGAGTTCCGGCAGCATGGTGACATGGTGACGGTGATGGTGTGATCTCCGCAGGGCTTTGCCTAAGCACTACGAAAATATGTCTGGTGGTGTAAACGGCGGAGGGGGGCGCTGCACACGGCTAACAATTAATATGGGGTGTGCTAGGCGCCCCCCTCCCACATATATATAGGTGGGAGGGGGAGGGGAGGCAGCCTGGCGCACCACATAGGTGGCCGGCCAGCCCTAGGGCTCGTGCCCTGGCCGCGCCCCCCTTGCCATGTATTCCGAAGGGGGAAGGAAAGAGGGGGGAGAGGGAAGGAAGTGGGAATCCTAATCCACACTTTCCTTTCCCTCCCCCTT
>NC_041393.1:746101157-746106229 GCF_002162155.2 Triticum dicoccoides | reverse complement strand
GCGTTTTCTCTCTTTGCCCATAAGGCCCATATCTTTGCCGGAGGTGCCCGAAACTCCTTTCCGGTGACCCGATAAGTACCCGGCACCCTCCGAAACACTTTCGGTGTCTGAATACTATCGTCTTATATATGAATCTTGACCTCTCGACTATTTCAAGACTTCTCGTCATGTCTGTGATCTCATCCGGGACTCCGAACAACATTCGGTCATCAGATCACATAACTCATATAATACTATATCGTCAACGAACGTTAAGCGTGCAGACCCTACGAGTTCGAGAACTATGTAGACATGACCAAGACACCTCTTCGGTCAATAACCAATAGCGGAACCTGGATGCCCATATTCTATGAATATATTTATTGTTTGAGCCGTTATGACAACATACGTAATTCCCTTTATCCATCGGTATGTTACTTGGCCGAGATTCGATCGTCGGTATCTTCATACCTAGTTCAATCTTGTTACCGGCACGTCTCTTTACTCATTCCATAATACATCACCTCGTGACCAACTCCTTAGTCATCTTCTTGCAAGCTTATGATGTGTATTATCGAGAGGGCCCAGAGATACCTCTCCGATACTGGAGTGACAAATCCTAATCTCGATCTATGCCAACTCAACAAATACCTCCGGAGATACCTGTAGAGCATCTTTATGATCATCCATTTACGTTGTGACGTTTGATAGCACACAAGGTATTCCTCCGGTATCCGAGAGTTGCATAATCTCATAGTCAAAGGAATATGCATTTGACATAAAGAAAGCAATATCAATTAAACTGAACGATCATTATGCTAAGCTAACGGATGGGTCTTGTCCATCACATCATTCTCCTAATGATGTGATCCCGTTATCAAATGACAACTCATGTCCATGGTTAGGAAACCTTAACCATCTTTGATAAATGAGCTAGTCTAGTAGAGACTTACTAGGGACACGGTATTTGTTTATGTATTCACACATGTATTTAAGTTTTCGATCAATACAATTCTAGCATGAATAATAAACCTTTATCATGAATAAGGAAATATAAATCAACAACTTTATTATTGCCTCTAGGGCATATTTCCTCCACTAATGCGCCAAAAATATTCAGGCGAGGCACAATCAATAGGTTTCTCAAGTGAAACAATGGGATCAAAACTCTCATGAAAAGTGTACCATTTTATCTAATTCCTCAAAAGATAACCAACAAGGACTAGTCCCTGACACTCGACAGAAATTTAATAAATGAACGACTCTTCTAATTGCGGTTACAGCAACGAGGTCTAGATCGAGTGCCCGATGCTACGATTACTCTTGTGATCTATCCATTTATTTCTCTATAGATGATGCCTATATTAGTAATCTCCGTAAACTTTGCGAAATGTTGTCATTTTATCTTCCCCTTATGTACGTTATTTCTTTTCGACTTTAGGCCTGCTTAAATATTGAAGATTTGCTTCTGGCCTTCTTTGGATTTAGCTGGTTATTTGTTCACGGGCCTAAATATCTTCAATTTGGTTATGTATTTGTTTTCACGGCACACAAGATTCTTTTACCCAAGATGATGTATTTGGACGAAATTGGACTTACCCAAGTTTTTCCAAGCTTGATGTGTTCCCATAAAGAAATTGAATTAAAATGGTGACTACTGTTTGTTCGCACTACTATAGGTGATCATTTGTCAACTGATATGGAAGCTTATCCACTAAGCATGCTTTTTCTGGAGTTGTATACAAGGTGCATGTCTACAAAGACCATGGAACAACTCTGGTAAGTTTATCATAGGCTTGCTGGACGGTGATGGGTTGGATGAGATTTACCATGTAATCGAGTTAGTTTTGTTAGGGTTTTATCCCTAGTATCGACTATGTTCTGAGATTGATGTTGCTATGACTTTCCTATGCTTAATGCTTGTGTGACACCCCCGATTCAATCGTACACTAAACATGCACGCAAACGTGTACGATCAAGATCAGGGACTCACGGAAAGATATCACAACACAACTCTAAAACATAAATAAGTCATACAAGCATCATAATACAAGCCAGGGGCCTCGAGGGCTCGAATACAAGTGCTCGATTATAGACAAGTCAGTGGAAGCAACAATATCTGAGTACATACATAAGTTAAACAAGTTGCCATAAGATGGCTAGCACAAACTGGGATACAGATCGAAAGAGGCGCAGGCCTCCTGCCTGGGATCCTCCTAAACTACTCCTGGTCGTCGTCAGCGGCCTGCACGTAGTAGTAGGCACCTCCAGTGTAGTAGGAATCATCATCGACGGTGGCGTCTGGCTCCATGGCTCTAGCATCTGGTTGCGACAACCGGGTAGAAGGGAAAGGGGAAAAGAGGGAGAAAAGCAACCGTGAGTACTCATCCAAAGTACTCGCAAGCAAAGAGCTACACTACATATGCATGGGCATATGTGTAAAGGGCCATATCAGTGGACTGAACTGCAGAATGCCAGAATAAGAGGGGGATAGCTAATCCTGTCCAAGACTACGCTTCTGGCAGCCTCCGTCCTGCAGCATGTAGAAGAGAGTAGATTGAAGTCCTCCAAGTAGCATCTCCAAGTAGCATCGCATAACATAATCCTACCCGGTGATCCTCCCCTCGTCGCCCTGTGGAAAAGCGATCACCGGGTTGTCTGTGGAACTTGTCTGGGTGTGTTTTATTAAGTATCCGGTTCTAGTTGTCATAAGGTCAAGGTACAACTCCAGGTCGTCCTGTTACCGAAGATCACGGCTATTCGAATAGATTAACTTCCCTGCAGGGGTGCACCACATAACCCAACACGCTTGATCCCATTTGGCCGGACACACTTTCCTGGGTCATGCCCGGCCTCGGAAGATCAACACGTCGCAGCCCCACCTAGGCACAACAGAGAGGTCAGCCCGCCGGTCTAAGTCCTATGCGCGCAGGGGTCTGGGCCCATCGCCCATTGCACACCTGCACGTTGCGAGGGCAGCCGGAAGCAGACCTAGCAACCTCCATTACAAAGGAAGTCACGTTACGCGGTCCAATCCGGCGCGCGCCGCTCCGTCGCTGACGTCAAGAAGGCTTTGGCTGATACCACGACGCCGGGATACCCATAACTACTCCCGCGTAGATGGTTAGTGCGTATAGACCAAATGGCCAGACTCAGATCAAATACCAAGATCTCGTTAAGCGTGTTAAGTATCCGTGAACGCCGAACAGGGCCAGGCCCACCTGTCTCCTCGGTGGTCTCAACCTGCCCTGTCGCTCCGCCACAAAGTAACAGTCGGGGGCCGTCGGGAACCCAGGCCCACCTCTACTGGAATGGAGCCACCTGTCCTTTCAGCCCCCTCATCAGAATCACTTGCGGGTACTCATCGAGCTGACCCGACTTTAGTCACCATCTGTATAGTATGAATGTATGTATAGTATATACCCGTGATCACCTCCCGAGTGATCACGGCCCAATAGTATAGCAAGGCAGACTGACAAGAATGTAGGGCCAATGATGATAAACTAGCATCCTATACTAAGTATTTAGGATTGCAGGTAAGGTATCAACAGATGTAGCAACAATGTCAGGGTATGCATCAGACTATGATTAACGGAAAGCAGTAACATGCTACACTACTCTAATGCAAGCAGTATAGAGAAGAATAGGCGATATCTGGTGATCAGGGGGGGGGGCTTGCCTGGTTGCTCTGGCAAGAGAGAGGGGTCGTCAACTCCGTAGTCGAACTGGGCAGCAGCATCGTCGGTCTCGTAGTCTACCAGAGAGAAGAGGGGGAAGAAACAATGAATACCATGCAAACAGATGCATATCGATGCATGACATGACAAGTAACGGTGCTAGGGGTGCCCTAACGCGGTATGAGGTGATACCAGTGAAGGGGGAAAGCATCCGGGCAAGTATTCCCGGTGTTTCGCGTTTTCGGGCAGAGGAGCCGGAGGGGGAAAGTTGCGAGTTTGATATGTTAGGGGGGTGTGGCGGACGAACGGGTTGCGTATCCGGAATCGTCTCGTCATTCTGAGCAACTTTCATGTACAAAGTATTTTCATCCGAGTTACGGATTATTTTATATTAATTTTTAAAGTTTTATGTCATTTTTAGAATTAACAGAATTAATTAAACCGAAAATCATTTTATCACGTCATCATGATGTCAGCATGACATCAACGGTCAACTGTGGACTTTGACTAGTCAACAGACCACTCGGTCCCACATGTCATTGTCTAAGGATAACTAAACGGGTTTAATTAGTTTAACTAGTGATTAGGTTAGTCTAAACAGAATTAATTAAGTTAATTAATTAATTAACATTTTTATTTATTTATTTTTATTACTTTTTTTGTTTTGGGGCTGTGGGCTCCTCTGTCATAGAGTCAAGGCCTTAACGGGCGCGGGAACTGGGCTAACGGGGCTTCGCCCCTGTCGTGCAGGCGCGTGCGCCGGGCGCCTTAGCGCGCGGACAGGGGGGAAGGGGACGGCGTGTGGTCCGGCACCGGCGACCGTGGCCGATGCAGGGCGGCGCGGCGAGGCCGACCGGAGCTGAGGGGAGGCGCGATGGCATGTGCGCGGGGCGCCAGAGGCGAGCAGCGCAACGACGAGCAAAGCTGGGCCGCGCGGGCGGGGCGCCGCGGCCGAGCGGGCAGTTGCATCGCGCAGGGCGCGGTCGGGCAGCCGTGTACGGCGAGGCGACGGCGGGGGAACGGCTCGGGCGCACGTTGACAGGGGAAGAGGGGAGAGGAGGAGGGCGCGTGCTCACAGGGGTGTTGCAGGGGTTCGGGCAGCGGGGGGACGAGGAGGTGGATGGGGTCGACCGGCGAGGAAGGCGAAGACGGGGTTGAGGAGGCGGTCCGGCGGGCTCCGACGACGGCGCGAGGCGGCGGCGATGTCGACGACGTTGAGTAGGCGTCTGGCCACGAGGGAGAGGCGACGGGGCCGCGAGGAGGATGGCAACGAGGTGGCAGGGCGATGTCGGGGCGAGGTGGCACTGGTGATCCGGCGACGGCGCACAGCGGCGGGGGTGAAGGGATCGGGGCGGCGAGCGATTGGGCGCGGCCGTGCGGGAGGAGGGGATCGAGCAGGGGCGCCCCTCCCCCAGG
>NC_041393.1:746090274-746100693 GCF_002162155.2 Triticum dicoccoides | reverse complement strand
GGGGGCGGCTGGGCCGACCGGTCGGCCAGCTGGGCCGGGGCCCAACGGGAGGGGAGGTTTTCTCCTTTTCTTTGTTTTATTTTCCCCTTGTTATTTTTCTTTATTTCTTTTCTGTTACTTTTAGTTTCACTTTTATTTTAGATATTTGACTTACAAAAGTAGTTCCTAACTTAGTCTAAATAATTATACTACGACCACATAAGTTTGGGCAACTAGATAGAATAGTTTAATAATTTATTAATTGTAAAAAGCATTTGATTAATTGTTTTACTACTATTTTATATAGTTTAGGACAATCAAACACTTTCAAAGAGGTTGGTTTTTCCACCATTATTACTTATGCATTATTTCGCTCTCTCCGAACATTTTTGTCTTAAGGTTTGAAAACTTTTATTGTTTGTTTGATTTTTTAATTTGGACTCGAACCGGTTTCAAACTAACGCGAGATTAGCAGCAGTAACCGAGGTGATCTGGCATCATTAGCGTGGGATCATTGTAGCTTAATTATCAGGGCGTCACAATTCTCCTCCACTACAAGAAATCTCGTCCCGAGATTTTAAGAGGTGGAGTAAGGGGGAAAGGTCTGGTTATGAAATTCTAACATGTCTTCTCGGTCTTGGTTACTCTTCTCGAAGAGGTCAATCCATAGCGTTGATGTCTCCATTCCTATGCATCGATGCATCATGATGAAGTTGTCATTCTTCCTTCGGGATCTTTACCGTACTTAGAAAGGATAAGAGGGGGGAAACTCTATAAGGACGGATTCTAACAAAATTGAGCATCACACGGTTAGCTCAGGAGAAGAAGCATAAGTATCTCTCGAATTGAAACTTAAGAAGATATCGAGAGCAAAGTAAGAAGGTGCCATGAGAAGTTTCAAGCGGGTAGGCAATCGTTCGATGCCTGAAACAAAGTGTAAAAGGGGTCCAGAGCAATGGGAATAAGTTTTGTGTCTGATACCCGAATAGATCACTTGGCAGGTGGCCCGTAAGTCACATAAGAAGTCAAGCTCGAGGAATAACTTTGGAAACCGGGGGTGTACAGGAGAGTCAGGTTTCGATCCTGTGGAACTGTGGGTTATGGGCCCACCATGTGGTTAAAAGTAGGAAGGTCGGTGACATCTTGCACGATCATGTAAGCAAGGCATGTCAGAGGGTAGTCTATCAGTTATGTCGGCAACAACATCGATACCAAGGGCGAGGGACGAAGAGAACCATTTTCCTGCTCGTTGAACGAGGCGGACCAATAGGCAAAGTTCTCATCCATCAGTGGTTGCCGGAATGTCATCAACAATAGAAACAGGGTCTTACTGACACGGTTTGTACACCAAGGTGTTCTACATATAGATCACAAGAAGGGTTAAGAAAACCCATGGAAAGGAAAATGAGATTCTCGGATTAAACAGAACAATGGAAAGGAAAATGTGTTTAAACACATATTTCAGGGGTATATCCTTCCCAAGGATAAGCAGAGCATGATATCCATGACAGGATATAATGTAGAAAACTCTTTAGGTAGGGGAGAGAATTTTCATGACATTACCCATACATTGGTGTTTGGATAATTGAGCAAGAAACATTTAGCATTGGGCTTCAAATGTTCTTGTTGAAAATCGGGGTACCACAGACATGCTTCAGGTAGCAATGATATGGTGTTTCAATCAAGGGCCAGACTTTGGATATCGGAAGGATCCATTAGGAACAACTTGTAGGATAAGTCTTACAATTTCCTCCAGGAAGAATGGTTATCTTGCAAAAGAAATTATAATGATAGGTCCTCCAGCCGGGGGGGGGGGGTGCTAGGCATGACATCAAGTTACCGGGTCATCAAAGGATCAACATCATAACCCTTGGAAAGTTGTCCCAACCATCATATCTGACCGAGATTCATATCCAATTGGTGTCATAATACCTCAGACTCAAGATGCTTGAGAAGAAAAGGTGCGACACAATTTGACGGGATGACACTGTAAGATTCTCGAGAAATGAACTATGAAGTGATTTCCATTAACAAGAGTTCATCATTAACCCAAGGAGAGGACAAGGAGGTGGCTGATGAACTCAGCGACAATTCATCAAGATTTCCAAAGGATGGATTTCCACAATTATGTGAACAAGGATATAACATTTGTTAGGTCAAAATGATACAATGGGATATGATCGAGGAAAACATACATAATTAATCATTGGTTGAAAGGTGCACTCGAAATATGGGCTGGGTTGCACGGCCAATGTTAGAATGGTGATTCAATTATCGAAAGACTTAGAATGAACTATCACCCATTCACTTGTTGGAATCAACACAGGAACCAAGAAAGAATGGTGATGGTGAGAAGCATCACTGTACCACAAATCCTTAAGAGGTGGTGAAATTCTCACAACATTGATGACATAAGAGATGGTAATGTTCCAAGGTAAAGAAGAACAATTGCTGGATAGCAAGGAACTCAAGGTATAACACCAAACACGAACAAGCTTGTGTTGGTGGGAAGGCAATAAAGTGGTCGATGACAACACAAATCAGCGAGGGCAAGGATGGTATTTCTCATCATGAATTCAATTGATATCCTGGAAGAGCTCATAAGGTTGATGATGATCACGACACATTTGTCGAGAGATTTCATGAAGATGTAATCAATCAGCAATGACATCGAGTCAAAGGAATGATGAAGCGAAAGGTTATTGGAACCATGGGTACGACACAAACTCAAAATCAAGTCTGTTCAAGGAGAAATGATATGACGAGGAAGATCACGGAAGATTTGCTTACCATCTAAATCTGTGCTCCGGCAAGAGGGGCCAGGTAGCACAGTTAAAAAGTTGCACGATAATGATATAGCCGATCAGGCTAGCAATGACTTGAAGGATTAATAAACTCATAAGCAATGAAGAATACTTAAAGTTATCGAATCAAAGTGCAGAATTGATTCACTTATCAGTGTTCTCGGTTGACGACAACCCAGAACCCAGGAAAATTGGAATCGGTGAGAAATAACAGTTGATGAAGAACCCATAAGGAGTTATGTAGTTCCATGATATTCCCGCGGTACCAGAGAGTATACTCAAGGGTAGAGCGGGACAGAGGTTGGACAAGTGAAATCATTTGCAGAAGGCAAGCACTTAAACTTGTCCAAGAAATGGGATCAAAGAAGAACAATATGGTCGAAACCACGGTCGCAAAAGACCAAGCATAGATAAGAGAAGAAGTTATAACAAGGGGATTATTATTACTACGAGAAGCTTCCATGATAAGTTCCACCTCGGGTCCATGGGCATGAACACAAAGTTCAAGGTCGACTCCCACTTCTCCAAAGCATAACCTTACATTCACTTCTCGTTTCGATAATGGCATTAGTGTTGAAAGTTTTACCTAGTGAGATACCAGATGAGTATGACCCGTGAAAACTTCCGAGTTCACACATAGTAAGGAAGGCATAGGTTTAACCCATCAGGGCATCTTACGAACATATACCACAAACTTCGGGGTAAATAATACAAGCTCGAAAGTAGAGCATTGTTCAAAAGCAGATGATACAATTTACCAAAGGCATTATATACCCATGGAAAGGCTCTCAAGGTTATTAAATATGAAGGACACTGTCGGATAAAATCCAACAAAGGAACCGATGGTCCACAAGGGATCTGATGTGAGCACTGGTACTCAACCAGAGGAAGAAGAATGCACGGGCATCATATTATAGAACATCGGAATAATTCGATGCTTAGATAACAAAGGAATTTCGATTTCCAAAACAAAGGATCAGAAGCAGTCGCTCTGATCAAGGATGGATAAGTTGGATATACCAGAGGCACAATTGACGACAAATAGTTTGGTCGAGAACCAACTCATGTTCAAAAATGATGTCTGAGCCGGAAGGATAATTTAGAAGGGTTGATAGATGATTGTGTGCATTCGCACACATGCTGAATCAATAGGATCAAAATGACGGTGTCAAAAGATACTAGTGAATATTGCCAGATATATGGGAAGCATCCATAATGCAAGTAGACAAGTATTTGCAGAGCAATAAAGCTGCTAAGGATTTTTGGAGCATCAAATAGTATTTCGAAGACCATTGTGAAACACATGAACAACTGGGGGATGAGCGGATACTCGATAAGTGCGAGAATTATCCGTAGGGGTATTCAGGTGACAAAGAACAGCAAGGCAGTAAGCTCAAAGGATTATCGAAACAACGACGAGTATTTCGGGGTATCTTGTAATAACAAGACCAACTGGGGATGAATGTAAGAATAACAATTGCAAGTAGTTATCCATAAGGGTTGACGATGGAAGGGGAATTGCAAACGCGATTGGCACAAGGTCTCAAGAGAATATCGGAAGGTATCTTCAGAATCCTTCGGTGCACCAAGTAATCATCCGGACTGAAGAGGCTCTCCGGGAGAAAGTATTATCGAGAACCTAGAGTCAGAGTTAGTAAAAATCGTTTAACCCGAGTAGAAGAGAGTTCAGAGTCCCAGAGTAAATGTCGAGGAGTAAAAGATCCTAGTACCACCCAATGGCGACGTGGGCCCATGGGCCGCACAGCCATGTTAGTAAAAGTTTTGTAAAGTCTAGACTCGACTTCGGCCAAGGAGTTGGAAGGGGAATTCCTACAGGCAGTCGGCTCTGATACCAACTTGTGACGCCCCCGATTCAATCGTACACTAATCATGCACGCAAACGTGTACGATCAAGATCAGGGACTCACGGAAAGATATCACAACACAACTCTAAAACATAAATAAGTCATACAAGCATCATAATACAAGCCAGGGGCCTCGAGGGCTCGAATACAAGTGCTCGATTATAGACAAGTCAGCGGAAGCAACAATATCTGAGTACAGACATAAGTTAAACAAGTTGCCATAAGATGGCTAGCACAAACTGGGATACAGATCGAAAGAGGCGCAGGCCTCCTGCCTGGGATCCTCCTAAACTACTCCTGGTCGTTGTCAGCGGCCTGCACGTAGTAGTAGGCACCTCCAGTGTAGTAGGAATCATCGTCGATGGTGGCGTTTGGCTCCAGGGCTCTAGCATCTGGTTGCGACAACCAGGTAGAAGGGAAAGGGGAAAAGAGGGAGAAAAGCAACCGTGAGTACTCATCCAAAGTACTCGCAAGCAAGGAGCTACACTACATATGCATGGGTATATGTGTAAAGGGCCATATCGGTGGACTGAACTGCAGAATGCCAGAATAAGAGGGGGTAGCTAATCCTGTCGAAGACTACGCTTCTGGCAGCCTCCGTCTTGCAGCATGTAGAAGAGAGTAGATTGAAGTCCTCCAAGTAGCATCTCCAAGTAGCATCGCATAGCATAATCCTACCCGGCGATCCTCCCCTCGTCGCCCTGTGGAAAGGAGATCACCGGGTTGTCTGTGGAACTTGTCTGGGTGTGTTTTATTAAGTATCCGGTTCTAGTTGTCATAAGGTCAAGGTACAACTCCAAGTCATCCTATTACCGAAGATCACGACTATTCAAATAGATTAACTTCCCTGCAGGGGTGCACCACATAACCCAACACGCTTGATCCCATTTGGCCCAACACACTTTCCTGGGTCATGCCCGGCCTCGGAAGATCAACACGTCGCAGCCCCACCTAGGCACAACAGAGAGGTCAGCCCGCCGGTCTAAATCCTATGCGCGCAGGGGTCTGGGCCCATCGCCCATTGCACACCTGCACATTGCGAGGGCGGCCGGAAGCAGACCTAACAACCTCCATTACAAAGGAAGTCACGTTACGCGGTCCAATCCGGCGGCGCCGCTCCGTCGCTGACGTCAAGAAGGCTTTGGCTGATACCACGACGCCGGGATACCCATAACTACTCCCGCGTAGATGGTTAGTGCGTATAGACCAAATGGCCAGACTCAGATCAAATACCAAGATCTCGTTAAGCATGTTAAGTATCCGCGAACACCGAACAGGGCCAGGCCCACCTGACTTCTAGGTGGTCTCAACCTGCCCTGTCGCTCCGCCAAAAAGTAACAGTCGGGGGCCGTCGGGAACCCAGGCCCACCTCTACCGGAATGGAGCCACCTGTCCTTTCAGCCCCCTCATCAGAATCACTTGCGGGTACTCATCGAGCTGACCTGACTTTAGTCACCATCTGTATAGTATGAATGTATGTATAGTATATACCCGTGATCACCTCCCGAGTGATCACGGCCCAATAGTATAGCAAGGCAGACTGACAAGAATCTAGGGCCGATGATGATAAACTAGCATCCTATACTAAGTATTTAGGATTGCAGGTAAGGTATCAACAGATGTAGCAACAATGTCAGGCTATGCATCAGAATATGATTAACGGAAAGCAGTAACATGCTACACTACTCTAATGCAAGCAGTATAGAGAAGAATAGGCGATATCTGGTGATCAAGGGGGGGCTTGCCTGGTTGCTCTGGCAAGAGAGAGGGGTCGTCAACTCCGTAGTCGAACTGGGCAGCAGCATCGTCGGTCTCGTAGTCTACCAGAGAGAAGAGGGGGAAGAAACAATGAATACCATGCAAACAGATGCATATCGATGCATGACATGACAAGTAACAGTGCTAGGGGTGCCCTAACGCGGTATGAGGTGATACCGGTGAAGGGGGAAAGCATCCGGGAAAGTATTCCCGGTGTTTCGCGTTTTCGGGCAGAGGAGCCGGAGGGGGAAAGTTGCGAGTTTGATATGTTAGGGGGGTGTGGCGGACGAACGGGTTGCATATCCGGAATCGTCTCGTCATTCTGAGCAACTTTCATGTACATAGTATTTTCATCTGAGTTACAGATTATTTTATATTAATTTTTAAAGTTTTATGTCATTTTTAAAATTAACAGAATTAATTAAACCAAAAATCATTTTATCACTTCATCATGATGTCAGCATGACATCAACAGTCAACTGTGGACTTTGACTAGTCAACAGACCACTCGGTCCCACATGTCATTGTGTAAGGATAACTAAACATGTTTAATTAGTTTAACTAGTGATTAGGTTAGTCTAAACAGAATTAATTAAGTTAATTAATTAATTAACATTTTTTTATTTATTTTTATTACTTTTTTTTGTTCTGGGGCTGTGGGCCCCTGTGTCATAGAGTCAAGGCCTTAACAGGCGCGGGAACTGGGCTAACGGGGCTTCGCCCCGGTCGTGCAGGCGCGTGCGCCGGGCGCCTTAG
The DNA here is from genome assembly GCF_002162155.2 of Triticum dicoccoides. Taxonomy (NCBI): domain Eukaryota; kingdom Viridiplantae; phylum Streptophyta; class Magnoliopsida; order Poales; family Poaceae; genus Triticum; species Triticum dicoccoides. Next base: position 746,093,531 of record NC_041393.1, on the reverse strand, counting down.
CGCGCGGACAGGGGGGAAGGGGACGGCGTGTGGTCCGGCACCGGCGACCGTGGCCGGTGCAGGGCGGCGTGGCGAGGCCGGCCGGAGCTGAGGGGAGGCGCGATGGCATGTGCGCGGGGCGCCAGAGGCGAGCAGCGCAACGACGAGCGAAGCTGGGCCGCGCGGGCGGGGCGCCGCGGCCGAGCGGGCAGTTGGATCGCGCAGGGCGCGGTCGGGCAGCCGTGTATGGCGAGGCGACGGCGGGGGAACGACTCGGGCGCACGATGATAGGGGAAGAGGGGAGAGGAGGAGGGCGCGTGCTCACAGGGGTGTTGCAGGGGTTCGGGCAGCGGGGGGACGAGGAGGTGGACGGGGACGACCAGCGAGGAAGGCGGAGACGGGGTTGAGGAGGCGGTCCGGCGGGCTCCGACGACGGCGCGAGGCGGCGGCGATGTCGACGACGTTGAGTAGGCGTCTGGCCACGAGGGACAGGCGACGGGGCCGCGAGGAGGATGGCAACGAGGTGGCAGGGCGACGTCGGGGTGAGGTGGCACTGGTGATCCGGCGACGGCGCACAGCGGCGGGGGCGAAGGGATCGGGGCGGCGAGCGATTGGGCGCGGCCGTGCGGGAGGAGGGGATCGAGCAGGGGCGCCCCTCCCCCAGGCACGATGCGTGCGTGAGTGTGTGTGCGTGTGTTGCATGTGGTGGCGGCGGGTGAGGGGACGAGGGGAAAGGTGGGGTGAGTGGGACGACGGGGGCAACGGGTTAGGGTTTCTGGGGGGGTAGTGGCCTTGTAGGCCAGAGATGGGGGGCCGGCCGGTCGGCCAGCTGGGCCGGGGCCCAACGGGAGCGGAGGTTTTCTCCTTTTGTTTGTTTTATTTTCCCCTTGTTATTTTTCTTTATTTCTTTTCTGTTACTTTTAGTTTCACTTTTATTTTAGATATTTGACTTACAAAAGTAGTTCCTAACTTAGTCTAAATAATTATACTACGACCACATAAGTTTGGGCAACTAGATAGAATAGTTTAATAATTTATTAATTGTAAAAAGCATTTGATTAATTGTTTTACTACTATTTTATATACTTTAGGACAATCAAACACTTTCAAAGAGGTTGGTTTTTCCACCATTATCACTTATGCATTATTTGGCTCTCTCCGAACATTTTTGTCTTAAGGTTTGGAAACTTTTATTGTTTGTTTGATTTTTTTAATTTGGACTCGAACCGGTTTCAAACTAACGCGAGATTAGCAGCAGTAACCGAGGTGATCTGGCATCATTAGCGTGGGATCATCGGCTTAATTATCTGGGCGTCATAGCTTGTCACTAGGGCCCGAGTGCCATGATTTCAAATCTGAACCTATTATGTTTTCATGAATATATGTGAGTTCTTGATCCTATCTTGCAAGTCTATATTCACCTATTATGTGTTATGATCCGACAACCCCGAAGTGACAATAATCGGGACCACTCTCGATGATGACCGTAGTTTGAGGAGTTCATGTATTCACTAAGTGTTAATGCTTTGGTCCGGTACTTTATTAAAAGGAGGCCTTAATATCCCTTAGTTTTCAATAGGACCCCGCTGCCACGGGAGGGTAGGACAAAAGATGTCATGTAAGTTCTTTTCCATAAGCACGTATGACTATATTCGGAATACATGCCTACATTACATTGATGAACTGGAGCTAGTTCTGAGTCACCCTATGTTATAGCTATTACATGAGGAATCGCATCCGACATAATTATCCGTCACTGATCCAATGCCTACGAGCTTTTCACATATTGCTCTTTGCTTAGTTATTTTACCGTTGCCACTGTTACAATTACTACAAAACTGCTACTGTTACCGTTACTTCCATACTACTTTGCTACTAAATACTTTGCTGCAGATATTATGTTATCCAGGTGTGGTTGAATTGACAACTCAACTGCTAATACTTAAGACTATTCTTTGGCTCCCCTTGTTTCGAATCAATAAATTTGGGTTGAACACTCTACCCTCGAAAATTGTTGCGATCCCCTATACTTGTGGGTTATCACACTTATATCTTGAATTTAGTGAAGGGATCATCTTATAATGCTACCATCGTTCTAAGCAAAATAAGATGCATAAAAGATACACATCACATGCAATCAAAATATGTGACATGATATGGCCATCATCATCTTGTGCTTTTGGTCTCCATCTCCAAAGCATTGTCATGATCTCCATTGTCACCGGCTCGACACCTTGATCTCCGTCATCGCGTCGTGGTCGTCTCGCCAACTATTGCTTCTACAACTATGGGTAACGCATAGCGATAAAGTAAAGCAATTACATGGCGCTTGCATTTCATACAATAAAGAGACAACCATAAGGCTTCTGCCGGTTGCCGATAAATTACAAAACATGATCATCTCATACAATAGCGTATATCACATCATGTCTTGACCATATCACATCACAACATATCCTACAAAAACAAGTTAGACGTCCTCTACTTTCTTGTTGAAAGTTTTACATGGCTGCTAAGGGCTTCTAGCAAGAACCGTTCTTACCTACGGAAAAAACCACAACGGTGATTCATCAAGTTTGCTGTTTTAACCTTTTTCAAGGACCGGTCATAGTCAAATTCGATTCAACTAAAGTAGGAGAAACAGACACCCGCCAGCCACCTTTATACAAAACTAGTTGCATGTTAGTCGGTGGAACCGGTCTCATGTGCGTGGACATGTAAGGTTGGTCTGGGCTTCTTCACCCCACAATACCGCCGAATCAAAATAAAACATTGGTGGTAAGTAGTATGACAATCACCACCCACAACTCTTTGTGTTCTACTCGTGCATCTCATCTACGCATAGGCCTGGCTCTGATCCAACCGATCTAGTACCGAACGTACAACACCTTCGCGTTCAGCACACGTTCAGCTTGGTGACGTCCTCCGCCTTCTTTATCCAGCAAGACGGCATGGTAGTAGATGAGTTCCGGCAGCATGGTGGCATGGTGACGGTGATGGTGTGATCTTCGCAGGGCTTTGCCTAAGCACTACGAAAATATGACTGGTGGTGTAAACCGCGGAGGGGGGCGCTACACACGGCTAACAATAAATATTGGGTGTGCTAGGCTCCCCCACCCACATATATATAGGTGGGAGGGGGAGGGGAGGCAGCCTGGCGCACCACATAGGTGGCCGGCCGGCCCTAGGGCTCGTGCCCTGGCCGCACCCCCCTTGCCATGTATTCCCAAGGGGGAAGGAAAGAGGGGGGAGAGGGAAGGAAGGGGGAATCCTAATCC
>NC_041393.1:746059905-746089857 GCF_002162155.2 Triticum dicoccoides | reverse complement strand
CCCATAAGGCCCATATCTTTGCTGGGGGTGCCCGAAACTCATTTCCGGTGACCCGATAAGTACCTGACACCCTCCGAAACACTTTCAGTGTCTGAATACTATCGTCTTATATATGAATCTTGACCTCTCAACCATTTTGAGACTCCTCATCATGTCTGTGATCTCATCCGGGACTCCGAACAACATTCGGTCATCAAATCACATAACTCATATAATACTATATCGTCAACGAACATTAAGCATGCAGACCCTACGAGTTCGAGAACTATGTAGACATGACAACATACGTAATTCCCTTTATCCATCGGTATGTTACTTGCCCGAGATTCGATCGTCGGTATCTTCATACCTAGTTCAATCTCGTTACCGGCACGTCTCTTTACTCATTCCATAATACATCACCTCATGACCAACTCCTTAGTCATTTGCTTGCAAGCTTATGATGTGTATTACCGAGAGGGCCCAGAGATACCTCTCCGATACTCGAGTGACAAATCCTAATCTCGATCTATGCCAACTCATAAAATACCTCCGGAGATACCTGTAGAGCATCTTTATGATCACCCAGTTACGTTGTGACGTTTGATAGCACACAAGGTATTCCTCCGGTATCCGAGAGTTACATAATCTCATAGTCAAAGGAATATGCATTTGACATGAAGAAAGCAATATTAATAAAACTGAACGATCATTATGCTAAGCTAGCAGATGGGTCTTGTCCATCACATCATTCTCCTAATGATGTGATCCCGTTATCAAATGACAACTCATGTCCATGGTTAGGAAACCTTAACCATCTTTGATCAACGAGCTAGTCTTGTAGAGGCTTAATAGGGACACGGTATTTGTTTATGTATTCACACATGTATTTAAGTTTTCGATCAATACAATTCTAGCATGAATAATAAACCTTTATCATGAATAAGGAAATATAAAATAACAACTTTATTATTGCCTCTAGGGCATATTTCCTCCACTAATGCGCCAAAAATATTCAGGCGAGGCACAATCAATAGGTATCTCATGTGAAACAATGGGATCAAAACTCTCATGAAAAGTGTACCATTTTATCTAATTGCTCAAAAGGTAACCAACAAGGACTAGTCCCCGACACTCGGCAGAAATTTTAATAAATGAACGGCTCTCCTAATTGCCGTTACATCAACGAGGTCTAGATCGAGTGCCCGATGCTACGATTACTCTTGTGATCTATCCATTTATTTCTCTATAGATGATGCCTATATTAGTAATCTCCATAAACTTTGCCAAATGTTGTCATTTTATCTTCCCCTTATGTACGTTATTTCTTTTCGACTTTAGGCCTGCTTAAATATTGAAGATTTGCTTCCGACCTTCTTTGCATTTAGCTGGTTATTTGTTCACGGGCCTAAATATCTTCAATTTGGTTATGTATTTTTTTTCATGGCACACAAGATTCTTTTACCCAAGATGATGTATTTGGACGAAATTGGACTTACCCAAGTTTTTCCAAGCTTGATGTGTTCCCATAAAGAAATTGAATTAAAATGGTGAGTACTGTTTGTTCGCACTACTGTTGGTGATCATTTGTCAACTCATATGGAAGCTTATCCACTAAGCATGCTTTTTCTGGCGTTGTATACAAGGTGCATGTCTACAAAGACCATGGAACAACTCTGGTAAGTTTATCATAGGCTTGCTGGACGGTGATGGGTTGGATGAGATTTACCATGTAATCGAGTTAATTTTGCTAGGGTTTTATCCCTAGTATCCACTATGGTCTGAGATTGATGTTGCTATGACTTTTCTATGCTTAATGCTTGTCACTAGGGCCCGAGTGCCATGATTTCAGATCTAAACCTACTATGTTTTCATGAATATATGTGATTTCTTGATCCTATCTTGCAAGTCTATATTCACCTATTATGTGTTATGATCCGACAACCCCGAAGTGACAATAATCGAGACCACTCTTGATGATGACTGTAGTTTGAGGAGTTCATGTATTCACTAAGTGTTAATGCTTTGCTCCGGTACTTTATTAAAAGGAGGACTTAATATCCCTTAGTTTTCAATAGGACCCCGCTGCCACGGGAGGTTAGGACAAAAGATGTCATGCAAGTTCTTTTCCATAAGCACGTATGACTATATTCGGAATACATGCCTACGTTACATTGATGAACTGGAGCTATTTCTGTGTCACCCTATGTTATAACTATTACATGAGGAATCACATCCGACATAATTATCCATCACTGATCCAATGCCTACGAGCTTTTCACATATTACTCTTTGCTTAGTTATTTTATCGTTGCCACTGTTACAATTACTACAAAACTGCTACTAAATACTTCCATACTACTTCGCTACTAAATACTTTGTTGCAGATATTACGTTATCCAGGTGTGGTTGAATTGACAACTCAAATGCTAATACTTAAGAATATTCTTTGGCTCCCCTTGTGTCGAATCAATAAATTTGGGTTGAATACTCTACCCTCGAAAACTGTTGCGATCCCCTATACTTGTGGGTTATCACACTTATATCTTGAATTTAGTGAAGGGATCATCTTATAATGCTACCATCATTCTAAGCAAAATAAGATGCATAAAAGATACACATCACATGCAATCAAAATATGTGACATGATATGGCCATCATCATCCTGTGCTTTTGGTCTCCATCTCCAAAGCATCGTCATGATCTCCATTGTCACCGGCTCGACACCTTGATCTCCATCATCGCGTCGTGGTCGTCTCGCCAACTATCGCTTCTACAACTATGGCTAACGCATAGCAATAAAGTAAAGCAATTACATGGCGCTTGCATTTCATACAATAAAGAGACAACCATAAGGCTCCTGCCGGTTGCCGATAAATTACAAAACATGATCATCTGATACAATAACGTATATCACATCATGTCTTGACCATATCACATCACAACATACCTTGCAAAAACAAGTTAGACGTCCTCTACTTTTTTGTTGCAAGTTTTACGTGGCTGCTACGTGCTTCTAGCAAGAACCATTCTTACCTACGGAAAAAACCACAACGGTGATTCATCAAGTTTGCTGTTTTAACCTTCTTCAAGGACCGGTCGTAGTCAAATTCGATTCAAGTAAAGTAGGAGAAACAGACACCCGCCAGCCACCTTTATACAAAACTAGTTGCATGTCAGTCGGTGGAACCGGTCTCATGTGCATGGACATGTAAGGTTGGTCTGGGCCGCTTCACCCCACAATACCGCCGAATCAAAATAAAACATTGGTGGTAAGCAGTATGACTATCACCACCCACAACTCTTTGTCTTCTACTTGTGCATATCATCTACGCATAGGCCTGGCTCTGATCCAACCGATCTAGTACCGAACGTACAGCACCTCCGCGTTCAGCACGCGTTCAGCTTGGTGACGTCCTCCGCCTTCTTTATCCAGCAAGACGGCGTGGTAGTAGATGAGTTCCGGCAGCATGGTGGCATGGTGACGGTGATGGTGTGATCTTCGCAGGGCTTTGCCTAAGCACTACGAAAATATGACTGGTGGTGTAAACGGTGGAGGGGGGCGCTACACACGGCTAACAATTAATATGGGGTGTGCTAGGCGCCCCCCACCCACATATATATTGGTGGGAGGGGGAGGGGAGGCAGCCTGGCGCACCACATAGGTGTCCGGCCGGCCCTAGGGCACGTGCCCTGGCCACACCCCCCTTGCCATGTATTCCCAAGGGGGAAGGAAAGAGGGGGGAGAGGGAAGGAAGTGGGAATCCTAATCCACACTTTCCTTTCCCTCCCCCTTTTCCTTCTCCTCCTTAGGCCGGCCTGCTATGGGGGGGCGCACCAGCCTCTTATGGCTGGTGCGTTTTCTCTCTTTGCCCATAAGGCCCATATCTTTGCCGGGGGTGCCCGAAACTCCTTTCCGGTGACCCGATAAGTACCCGGCACCCTCCGAAACACTTTCGGTGTCTGAATACTATCGTCTTATATATGAATCTTGACCTCTCAACCATTTTGAGACTCCTCGTCATGTCTATGATCTCATCCGAGACTTCGAACAACATTCGGTCATCAAATCACATAACTCATATAATACTATATCGTCAACGAACGTTAAGCGTGCAGACCCTACGAGTTCGAGAACTATGTAGACATGACAAAGACACCTCTCCGTTCAATAACCAATAGTGGAACCTGGATGCCCATATTCTACGAATATATTTATTGTTTGAGCCGTTATGACAACATACGTAATTCCCTTTATCCATCGGTATGTTACTTGCCCGAGATTCGACCATCGGTATCTTCATACCTAGTTCAATCTCGTTACTGGCACGTCTCTTTACTCATTCCATAATACATCACCTCGTGACCAACTCCTTTGTCATTTGCTTGCAAGCTTATGATGTGTATTACCGAGAGGGCCCAGAGATATCTCTCAGATACTCGAGTGACAAATCCTAATCTCGATCTATGCCAACTCAACAAATACCTCTGGAGATACCTGTAGAGCATCTTTATGATCACCGAGTTACGTTGTGATGTTTGATAGCACACAAGGTATTCCTCCGGTATCCAGGAGTTGCATAATCCCATAGTCAAAGGAATATGCATTTGACATGAAGAAAGCAATATCAATTGAACTGAACGATCATTATGCTAAGCTAACGGATGGGTCTTTCCCATCACATCATTCTCCTAATGATGTGATCCCATTATCAAATGACAACTCATGTCCATGGTTAGGTAACGTTAACCATCTTTGATCAACGAGCTAGTCTAGTAGAGGCTTACTAGGGACACGGTATTTGTTTATGTATTCACACATGTATTTTAGTTTTCGATCAATACAATTCTAGCATGAATAATAAACCTTTATCATGAATAAGGAAATATAAAATAAAAACTTTATTATTGCCTCTAGGGCATATTTCCTCCACTAACGCACCAAAAATATTCAGGCGAGGCACAATCAATAGGTATCTCAAGTGAAACAATGGGATCAAAACTCTCATGAAAAGTGTACCATTTTATCTAATTGCTCAAAAGGTAACCAACAAGGACTAGTCCCCGACACTCGGCAGAAATTTTAATAAATGAACGGCTCTCCTAATTGCGGTTACAACAACGAGGTCTAGATCGAGTGCCCGATGCTATGATTACTCTTGTGATCTATCCATTTATTTCTCTATAGATGATGCCTATATTAGTAATCTCCATAAACTTTGCCAAATGTTGTCATTTTATCTTCCCCTTATGTACGTTATTTCTTTTCGACTTTAGGCCTGGTTAAATATTGAAGATTTGCTTCCGGCCTTCTTTGGATTTAGCTGGTTATTTGTTCACGGGCCTAAATATCTTCAATTTGGTTATGTATTTTTTTTCACGGCACACAAGGTTCTTTTACCCAAGATGATGTATTTGGACGAAATTGGACTTACCCAAGTTTTTCCAAGCATGATGTGTTCCCATCAAGAAATTGAATTAAAATGGTGAGTACTGTTTGTTCGCACTACTGTTGGTGATCATTTGTCAACTCATATGGAAGCTTATCCACTAAGCATGCTTTTTCTGGAGTTGTATACAAGGTGCATGTCTACAAAGACCATGGAACAACTCTGGTAAGTTTATCATAGGCTTGCTGGACGGTGATGGGTTGGATGAGATTTACCATGTAATCGAGTTAATTTTGTTAGGGTTTTATCCCTAGTATCCATTATGTTCTGAGATTGATGTTGCTATGACTTTGCTATGCTTAATGCTTGTCACTAGGGCCCGAGTGCCATGATTTCAGATCTGAACCTATTATGTTTTCATGAATATATGTGAGTTCTTGATCCTATCTTGGAAGTCTCTATTCACCTATTATGTGTTATGATCTGACAACCCCGAAGTGACAATAATCGGGACCACACTCGATGATGACCGTAGTTTGAGGAGTTCATGTATTCACTAAGTGTTAATGCTTTGGTCCGGTACTTTATTAAAAGGAGGCCTTTATTAAAAGGAGGCCTTAATATCCCTTAGTTTTCATTAGGACCCCGCTGCCACGGGAGGGTAGGACAAAAGATGTCATGCAAGTTCTTTTCCATAAGCACGTATGACTATATTCGAAATACATGCCTACATTACATTGATGAACTGGAGCTAGTTCTGTGTCACCCTATGTTATAACTATTACATGTGGAATCGCATCCGACATAATTATCCATCACTGATCCAATGCCTACGGGCTTTTCACATATTGCTTACTTATTTTACAGTTGCCACTGTGACAATTACTACAAAACTGCTACTGTTACCGTTACTTCCATACTACTTTGCTACTAAATACTTTGCTGCAGATATTACATTATCCAGGTGTGGTTGAATTGACAACTCAACTGCTAATACTTAAGAATATTCTTTGGCTCCCCTTGTGTCGAATCAATAAATTTGGGTTGAATACTCTACCCTCGAAAACTGTTGCGATCCCCTATACTTGTGGGTTATCATACTTATATCTTGAATTTAGTGAAGGGATCATCTTATAAGGCTACCATCGTTCTAAGCAAAATAAGATGCATAAAAGATACACATCACATGCAATCAAAATATGTGACATGATATGGCCATCATCATCTTGTGCTTTTGGTCTCCATCTCCAAAGCATCGTCATGATCTCCATTGTCACCGGCTCAACACCTTGATCTCCATCATCGCGTCGTGGTCATCTCGCGAACTATTGCTTCTACAACTATGGCTAATGCATAACGATAAAGTAAAGCAATTACATGGCGCTTGCATTTCATACAATAAAGAGACAACCATAAGGCTCCTGCCGGTTGCCGATAAATTACAAAACATGATCATCTAATACAATAGCGTATATCACATCATGTCTTGACCATATCACATCACAACATACCCTGCAAAAACAAGTTAGACGTCCTCTACTTTGTTGTTGCATGTTTTACGTGGCTGCTACGGGCTTCTAGCAAGAACCGTTCTTACCTACGGAAAAAACCACAACGGTGATTCATCAAGTTTGCCGTAATAACCTTCTTCAAGGACCGGTCGTAGTCAAATTCGATTCAACTAAAGTAGGAGCAACAGACACCCGCCAGCCACCTTTATACAAAACTAGTTGCATGTCAGTCGGTGGAACCGGTCTCATGTGCGTGGACATGTAAGGTTGGTCTGGCCGCTTCACCCCACAATACCGCCGAATCAAAATAAAACATTGGTGGTAAGCAGTATGACTATCACCACCCACAACTCTTTGTGTTCTGCTCGTGCATATCATCTACGTATAGGCTGGCTCTGATCCAACCGATCTAGTACCGAACGTACAACACCTCCGCGTTCAGCACACGTTTAGCTCGGGGACGTCCTCCGCCTTCTTTATCCAGCAAGACGGCGTGGTAGTAGATGAGTTCCGGCAGCATGGTGGCATGGTGACGGTGATGGTGTGTTCTTCGTAGGGCTTTGCCTAAGAACTACGATAATATGACTGGTGGTGTGAACGGCGGAGGGGGGCGCTGCACATGGCTAACAATTAATATGGGGTGTGCTAGGCGCCCCCACCCACATATATATAGGTGGGAGGGGGAGGCGAGGCAGCCTGGCGCACCACATAGGTGGCCGGCCGGCCCTAGGGCTCGTGCCCTGGCCACACCCCCCTTGCCATGTATTCCCAAGGGGGAAGGAAAGAGGGGGGAGAGGGAAGGAAGTGGGAATCCTAATCCACACTTTCCTTTCCCTCCCCCTTTTCCTTCTCCTCCTTAGGCCGTCCTTCTATGGGGGGAGGGGGGCAGACCAGCCTCTTATGGCTGGTGCATTTTCTCTCTTTGCCCATAAGGCCCATATCTTTGCCGGGGGTGCCCGAAACTCCTTTTCGGTGACCCGATAAGTACCCGGCACCCTCCGAAACACTTCCGGTGTCTAAATACTATCGTCTTATATATGAATCTTGACCTCTCGACCATTTTGAGACTCCTCGTCATGTCTGTGATCTCATCCGGGACTCCGAACAACATTCGGTCATCAAATCACATAACTCATATAATACTATATCATCGACGAACGTTAAGCGTGCAGACCCTACGAGTTCGAGAACTATGTAGACATGACCAAGACACCTCTCCGGTCAATAACCAATAGTGGAACCTGGATGCCCATATTCTACGAATATATTTATTGTTTGAGCCGTTATGACAACATACGTAATTCCCTTTATCCATCGGTATGTTACTTGCCCGAGATTCGATCGTCGGTATCTTCATACCTAGTTCAATCTCGTTACCGGCACGTCTCTTTACTCATTCCATAATACATCACCTCGTGACCAACTCCTTAGTCATTTTCTTGCAAGCTTATGATATGTATTACCGAGAGGGCCTAGAGATACCTCTCTGATACTCGAGTGACAAATCCTAATCTCGATCTATGCCAACTCAACAAATACCTCTGGAGATACCTGTAGAGCATCTTTATGATCACCCAGTTACGTTGTGATGTTTGATAGCACACAAGGTATTCCTCCGGTATCCGGGAGTTGCATAATCCCATAGTCAAAGGAATATGCATTTGACATGAAGAAAGCAATATCAATAAAACTGAACGATCATTATGCTGAGCTAACGGATGGGTCTTGTCCATCACATCATTCTCCTAATGATGTGATCCTGTTATTAAATGACAACTCATGTCCATGGTTAGGTAACCTTAACCATCTTTGATCAACGAGCTAGTCTAGTAGAGGCTTACTAGGGACACGGTATTTGTTTATGTATTCACACATGTATTTAAGTTTTCGATCAATACAATTCTAGCATGAATAATAAACCTTTATCATGTATAAGGAAATATAAAATAACAACTTTATTATTGCCTCTAGGGCATATTTCCTCCACTAATGCGCCAAAAATATTCAGGCGAGGCACAATCAATAGGTATCTCAAGTGAAACAATGGGATCAAAACTCTCATGAAAAGTGTACCATTTTATCTAATTGCTCAAAAGGTAACCAACAAGGACTAGTCCCCGACACTCGGCATAAATTTTAATAAATGAACGGCCCTCCTAATTGCAGTTACATCAACGAGGTCTAGATTGAGTGCCCGATGCTACGATTACTCTTGTGATCTATCCATTTATTTCTCTATAGATGATGCCTATATTAGTAATCTCCATAAACTTTGCCAAATGTTGTCATTTTATCTTCCCCTTATGTACGTTATTTCTTTTCGACTTTAGGCCTGCTTAAATATTGAAGATTTGCTTCCGGCCTTCTTTGGATTTAGCTGGTTATTTGTTCACGGGCCTAAATATCTTCAATTTGGTTATGTATTTTTTTCACGGCACACAAGATTCTTTTACCCAAGATGATGTATTTGGACGAAATTGTACTTACCCGAGTTTTTCCAAGCTTGATGTGTTCCCATAAAGAAATTGAATTAAAATGGTGAGTACTGTTTGTTCGCACTACTGTTGGTGATCATTTGTCAACTCATATGGAAGCTTATCCACTAGGCATGCTTTTTCTGGAGTTGTATACAAGGTGCATGTCCACAAACACCATGGAACAACTTTGGTAAGTTTATCATAGGCTTGCTGGACGGTGATGGGTTGGATGAGATTTACCATGTAATCGAGTTAATTTTGTTAGGGTTTTATCCCTAGTGTCCATTATGTTCTGAGATTGATGTTGCTATGACTTTGCTATGCTTAATGCTTGTCACTAGGGCCCGAGTGCCATGATTTCAGATCTGAACCTATTATGTTTTCATGAATATATGTGAGTTCTTGATCCTATCTTGCAAGTCTATATTCACCTATTATGTGTTATGATCCGACAACCCCGAAGTGACAATAATCGGGACCACACTCGATGATGACCGTAGTTTGAGGAGTTCATGTATTCACTAAGTGTTAATGCTTTGGTCCGTTACTTTATTAAAAGGAGGCCTTAATATCCCTTAGTTTTCAATAGGACCCCGCTGCCACGGGAGGGTAGGACAAAAGATGTCATGCAAGTTCTTTTCCACAAGCACGTATGACTATATTCGGAATACATGCCTACATTACATTGATGAACTGGAGCTAGTTTTGTGTCCCCTTATGTTATAACTATTACATGAGGAATCGCATCCGACATAATTATCCATCACTGATCCAATGCCTACGAGCTTTTCACATATTGCTCTTTGCTTCGTTATTTTACCGTTGCCACTGTTACAATTACTACAAAACTGCTACTGTTACCGTTACTTTCATACTACTTTGCTACTAAATACTCTGTTGCAGATATATAGTTATCCAGGTGTGGTTGAATTGACAACTCAACTGCTAATACTTAAGAATATTCTTTGGCTCCCCTTGTGTCGAATCAATAAATTTGGGTTGAATACTCTACCCTCGAAAACTGTTGCGATCCCCTATACTTGTGGGTTATCAAGACTATTTTCTGGCGCCGTTGCTGGGGAGCATAGCTCTATTCTTTGAGTCACTTGGGATTTATATATGCTGATCACTATGAGGAACTTGAAAGACGAGAGAACTAAGATTTTTCCCTCAACTACGAGGGGAGGTAAGGAACTGCCATCTAGCTCTGCACTTGATTCACCTTCTGTTTTGAGTAAGCTTGCGACACCTAAACCTGCTTATGCTATTAATTCTGATATGTCGCATGTTATTGATGAGGCCACTTCTGCTATGCATGATACTTATGATGAAACTACTTCTATTCTTGATACTACTGTTCCATTAGGTGAATTTCTTGATGAACAACTTGCTAGGGCTAGAGAGAATGAAATTATTGAAACTGATAATATTGATGAAAGTGATGATGAAGATTCTCCCCCTAGATATGAATTGCCTGTTGTGCCTGAGGGTTATGTTATGGATGAAGAAACTACTAGAGATTTTCTTGCTTGCAGATCTGATCTTAAGAAATTATTAGCCAAGCTTAAAGAAAAGTCTCTGAATGCTAGAATGAAATATGACCCTGCTTTTGCTACTTCACCTATCTGTGTTACTAATAAGGATTATGATTTCTCTGTCGATCCTAAGATAATTACTTTAGTTGAATCTGATCCTTTTTATGGCTATGAATCTGAAACTATTGTGGCACATCTTACTAAGTTAAATGATATAGCCACCCTATTCACTAATGATGAGAAAACTAGCTACTATTATATCCTTAAGTTATTTCCATTATCATTAAAGGGTGATGCTAAAACATGGTTTAATTCTCTTGATCCTGGTTGTGTGCGTTGTCCCCAGGATATGATTTATTACTTCTCTGCTGAATATTTCCCCGCTCCTAAGAAACAAGCTGCCTTAAGTGAAATATATAATTTTGTGCAAATTGAAGAAGAGAGTCTCCCACAAGCTTGAGGGAGGCTTCTCCGATTACTTAATGCTTTGCCTGACCATCCTCTCAAGAAAAATGAAATACTTGATATCTTTTATAATGGACTAACCGATGCTTTGAGAGACCACCTGGATAGTTGTGATGGTTGTGTTTTCAGGGAAAGAACAGTCGATCAAGCTGAATTGTTATTGAATAATATGTTCACTAATGAAAATAATTGGACACTTCCTGAACTAACTCCTAAGCCAACTCCGAAGAAAAGATGTGTTCTATTTCTCAGTCCAGAAGATATACAAGAGGCAAAGAAATCTATGAAAAAAAAGGTATTAAAGTTGAAGATGTTAAGAATTTACCTCCTGTTGAAGAAATACATGGCCTTGATAACCCGACACAGGTAGTATAGGTAAATTCTTTCTATAGATTTGATAAAGTTGAAATCCCGTCTACTAAGTTTGCTAGCCAATGCTTGGATGAGTTTGATGACTTTATGGCTAGACAAGAAAACTTCAATGCTTATGTTGGTAGACAATTGAAAAGTAATGCTTATATGATTGGACACCTGAGTGATTATATGTCTAGAGTTAAGGGTGAACTTAGACTCATTAGTAAACATGCTTCTATGGTTACCACTCAAGTAGAACAAGTGCTTAAAGCTCAAAATGATTTGCCCAATGAATTAAATAATAAGAAAAATGGTAATGCTGTTAGAGTTATGACTAGAGGTGGTAAAATGACTCAGGAACCTTTGTATCCTGAGGGCCACCCTAAGAGAATTGAGCAAGATTCTCAGAGAAATAATGTTGATGCACCTAGTCCTTCTAAGAAGAAGAAGAAAAATGATAGGACTTTGCATGCTTCTAGTGAACCTGTTGTAGACACACCTGAGAATCCCAATGATATTTCTATTTCTGATGCTGAAACACAATCTGGTGATGAACTTGAACCCAGTGATAATGTTAATGATGATGTTCATGTTGATGCTCAACCTAGCAATAACAATGATGTAGAGGTTGAACCTGCTGTTGATCTTGATAACCCACAATCAAAGAATCAACATTATGATAAGAGAGACTTCGTTTCTAGGAAGCATGGTAAAGAAAGGGAACCATGGGTTCAGAAACCCATGCCTTTTCCTCCTAAACCATCCAAGAAAAAGGATGATGAGGATTTTGAGCACTTTGCTGAAATGATTAGACCTATCTTTTTGCGTTTGCATTTGACTGATATGCTTAAAATGAATCATTATGCTAAGTACATGAAAGATATTGTTACAAATAAAAGAAAGATACCGGAAGCAGAAATTTCCACCATGCTTGCTAATTAAGGGAGGAATACCTAAGAAACTAGAAGATCCAGGAGTACCAACTATACCATGCTCCATTAAAAGAAACTATGTTAAAACTGCTTTATGTGATCTTGGAGCCGGTGTTAGTGTGATGCCTCTCTCTTTATATCGTAGACTTGAATTGAATAAGTTGACACCTACTGAAATATATTTGCAAATGGCCGATAAATCAACTGCTATACATGTCGGTATTTGTGAGGATGTGCCTGTTGTGGTTGCAAATGTTACTATTTTAACGGACTTTGTCATTCTTGATATTCCCGAGGACGATAGTATGTCGATTATCCTTGGTAGACCTTTTTTGAATACTGCAAGGGCTATTATTGATTGCAACAAAGGCAATGTCACTTTTCATGTTAATGGTAATGAGCATATGGTACACTTTCCGAGGAAACAACCTCAAGTTCACAGTATCAATTCTATTGGAAAAATTCCATCGATTATTATTGGAGGTTTTGAATTTCCTCTTCCTACTGTCAAGAAGAAATATGATATTCTTACTATTGGGGATGTACATATCCCCGTTGAGGTAACCTAGTGCTATTCGAAAATTCTCCGGTTTCATGCGATTCGGAATGAGTTTGTTAACAAGACTTGATCAACCTTGTTAGTGTATTCCTTTTGATGAGGATGAGATGGATGAACTTAGAAAGCAAAACCTTCTGTACCCTCCTTTTACTTTCTGTTATTTAGATTACATAAAGCAAAAATAGTATTTTCAGTCTATTTTCTGATTTATCCATGCAATAAAAAATACCCCAAAAATAAAAGTTCTCCAAATGCCCTGAAAACGAAATATGATTTTTTCTAGAATATTTGAGAATATCTGGCACTGAGAACACATTAGGGGGAGCAAGCACCTGGCCACGAGGGTCCAAGGCGCGCCCTACCCCCCTGGGCGCATCCCCTGCCTCGTGGGCCCCTGGTGGCCCCCCTCCACTCATTCCTGCACCCACACACTACTTCTTCCTCCCAAAAAAAATCACCAACCAGCTCAAGCACGAGTTCTAGCTCATCTTGCTGCCATTTTCGGTCTCCTTGCTCAAAGCTCCAATCACAAAACTGCTTTGGGGGATTGTTCTTTGGTATGTGACTCCTCCAATGGTCCAATTAGTTTTTGTTCTAGTGCTTTATTCATTGCAAATTTTTCCTGCTAAGGTGACCCTGTTCTTGAGCTTGCATGTCAAATTTATATGGTCCCAAGTATTTTTAATGCATGATATAGTCTCTAGGCACTTGTGGGAGTAGTTGCTATCAATTTTGTTGAGTTTGGTTCACTTTTATTTTGCGTTACTAAAAATTTCAGAAATTTTCAGAAAATGATGAAGAGGTTTTTGAGGGGATCTTCGAGCCAAAGCTCAAAGGATAAACAAAATAAGGAGAATAAAAAGACCAAATATAATCTCCCTTGCGTCGCGGAGGTTTGGCCGTGTGAATGGTCTTGTGATGAGTTCTTGAGAGAAGTCAGGATTCAGGATGATTTTTATTCTTTGGCTGATAATGCAGGCCTCACCGACTTCCTCCACGACCAGATCGATCAGTATCTCCTACTCACTAATACTTTCGTCCAAAATTTTTACTTTCATGCTAAGAAATCACCACCTTCAGTGGAGTCTCATTTATATGATGAAGTTAGGGAGATGTCACTATAGGATTTCTGTGGGGTTTGCAAGGTACCCTTTGAGGGCAACATAGAGGAACCACATTGTAGTGATGTGGATGGATTCATTGATATGATTGCTGTAGGGGAAACAAGGAAGGTTTCCGATGCAAGAATTACTAGCATACACTTTCCTGTTCTACGTTACTTTGCAATATTTGCTAGTAGATGCTTAATTGGTCGCGGGAACTGTGGAAACCTTATTGCCCCTGATATTGTTATTTTGTGCCATGCTTTGTTTCGCGATAACACTATTAGTTTAGGTGCTATTGTTGCTAATCGATTAAGTTTGTATCGTACAAAGGGCCCCATCTTTGGAGGCATCTTTGCTTCACGCCTTGCTAAACACTTTAGGATACCAATTAGACATTATGAGAAAGAGGAAAAGTTGCTGCCCTCTATTTTTCTAGATTATAAGAGTATGGTAGCACATGAATTTATTGTTAAAAATTATGAGATGATGCTTAAGTATAATTTGAGATTTAATAGAACTCACAGTGAGACTATTATCTTGCCTGCACCCTCTTTTTTTGACTTATCTTCAGGCACATACCTCATCTTGCCGGAGGTCGCTCACGCATACCGGAGCCAGACACCAGCTCGAGAGACTGAGCCGGAACCACCACTTGACCCTTATCGACAGTCCTTTTATCAGTGGGATCCGGAGGAGATCGCCAGCCAGTGGCACTCGGATGACACTCCTCAGTACACCGGAGAGAGTAGCTCCAATCCATGGGCATAGACTAACTTAGGCCAAAAGCCTAAGCTTGGGGGAGTACGTATTTCTCACCGACATTACATTCATGTTCACACACTAATTCTAGTTGTCGGTGCTCATACTTTTTCATTGTACTATCCATGCTAGTTTATTTTCTTTTTCTTGCTTTCTTATTGTGTGTTTGAATAACCTTAAGAAAAACAAAAAAAATAGTTATAGCTTTTGAGCTAGTTTACTTTCCATGCCTGTAGTAGTAGTAATTAAAAGAAAACCCAAAAGGATTTCTAGTTCTTCTTTTGCTTGTTGGGAGCTTTCCCGTGTAAATAGTTTTATTTCTTTTCTTTTCTTTGGGGTCGAGAGGAGAAGACCTTGATGAAAATGTTGAGTGGCTCTTGTATGCATTATTATTGATTTAACCAAGAGCCCATATTATCGTGTCTTCCCTTGATTGAATGCTTGCAGATTCCAGCTTAGTCCAATGCACGTGCACTATTATAATTATCCACACCGTTCAGTCATGCAAGTGAAAGGCAATAATGACGATATATGATGGACTGATTGAGATGAGAGAAGCTGGTATGAACTCGACCTATCTTGTTTTTGTAAATATGACTAGTTCATCATTCCTGATTCAGCCTATTATGAATAAACATGTTTGCAATGACAGTTAGAGATTATAGTTGCTTATGCCATGCTTAATTGGCTAGGAGTTTATAATGGTTTACCTTGCGTGCCAACATGCTATTAAAATGGTTGTGATGTGGTATGATAGGGTGGTATCCTTCTTTGAATGATTCGAGTGGCTTGACTTGGCACATGTTCACGCATGTAGTCGAAACAAAATCAACATAGCCTCAACGATATTTATGTTCATGGTGGATTATATCCTACTCATGCTTGCACTCAGTGTTGATTAATTTTAATGCATGTTCATGACTGTTGTCGCTCTCTAGTTGGTCGCTTCCTAGTCTCTTGCTAGCCTTCACTTGTACTAAGCGGGAATACTACTTGTGCATCCAAAGTCCATAAAAAGTTATTCCATAGAGTCCACCATACCTTCCTATATGCGGTATCTACCTACCGTTCCAAGTAAATTTGTATGTGCCAAACTCTAAACCTTCAAATGAAATTCTGTTTTGTATGCTCGAACAGCTCATGTATCAACAAGGGTTGTCTGTATCTTCCATGCTAGGCGGGTTATTATCAAGAGGAGTGGACTCCGCTCCTCACTCATAATAAAATGGTCGGTAACCAGGATGCCCAGTCCCATGCTCAAATCATAATAAATGCAAAGAAAATTCCCCCAGGATTGATGTTAGTTGGAGGCACCCGTTTTTTCGGGCAAGCCATGGGTTGATGATTATTGGTGGTGAGGGAGTATAAACTTTACCATTCTGTTTGGGAACCGCCTATAATGTGTGTAGCATGGAAGATATCGAGATCTCTCAGTTGTTATGTTGACATTGAAAGTATACCGCTCAAAATATTATTTATCTCTATTTCAAAATCGAGCTCTGGCACCTCTACAAATCCCTGCTTCCCTCTGCGAAGGGCCTATCTATTTACTTTTATGTTGAGTCAATATCCTCTTACTAAAAAGCACCAGTTGGAGAGCACCGCTGTCATTTGCATGCATTACTATTAACTTATATTGAATATGACTATGACTGGATCTCTTTTACCATGAATTACAATGTTTAGTCAGTCCTTGATCTTCAGAGGTGCTCTACATTTATGTTTTGCGGTCTCAGAAAGGGCAAGCGAGATACCGTCTTGTTATATTATATTATGATTGTTTTGAGAAAGTGTTGTCATATGAGTTTTATTATTATTGCCCGCTAGCTGATTATGCCATTGATATGAGTAAATATGAGACCTAAGTGTCATTGTGAATATGGTTGGTTCATAATCTTTGCTGAAAACTTGAATGCTGGCTTTACATATTTGCAACAACAAGAGCAAATAGAGTTTGTAAAAGTTTTTCTTTATCACTTTCAGTTTGTCAATTGAATTGCTTGAGGACAAGAAAAGGTTTATGCTTGGGGGAGTTGATACGTCTCCATCGTATCTACTTTTCCAAACACTTTTCCCTTGTTTTGGACTCTAACTTGCATGATTTGAATGGAACTAACCCGGACTGACTCTGTTTTCAGCAGAACTGCCATGGTGTTATTTTTGTGCAAAAATAAAATTTCTCGGAATGACCTGAAAATCCACGGAGCAACTTTTTGGGATTAATAAAAAATATTAGCGAAAGAATCAACATTAGGGGGCCCACACCCCGTCCACGAGGGTGGGGGGGCACGCCTACCCCCTGGGCGCGCCCCCTTGCCTTGTGGCCCCCCTGGAGCTCCACCGACCTCAACTCCAACTCCATATATTCACGTTCGGGGAGAAAAAATCAGAGAGAAGGATTCATCGCGTTTTACAATATGGAGCCGCCGCCAAGCCCTAAACTCTCTCAGGAGGGCTGATCTGGAGTCCGTTCGGGGCTCCGGAGAGGGGAATCCATCGCTGTTGTCATCATCAACCACCCCCCATCACTAATTTCATGATGCTCACCGCCGTGCGTGAGTAATTCCATCGTAGGCTTGCTGGATGGTGATGGGTTGGATGAGATTTACCATGTAATCGAGTTAGTTTTGTTAGGGTTTGATCCCTAGTATCCACTATGTTCCAAGATTGATGTTGCTATGACTTTGCTATGCTTAATGCTTGTCACTAGGGACCGAGGGCCATGATTTCAGATCTGAACCTATTATGTTTTCATGAATATATGTGAGTTCTTGATCCTATCTTGCAAGTCTATATTCACCTATTATGTGTTATGATCCAACAACCCCGAAGTGACAATAATCGGGACCACTCTCGGTGATGACCGTAGTTGAGGAGTTCATGTATTCAATAAGTGTTAATGCTTTTGTCCGGTACTCTATTAAAAGGAGGCCTCAATATCCCTTAGTTTCTAATAGGACTCCACTGCCACGGGAGTGTAGGACAAAAGATGTCATGCAAGTTCTTTTCCATAAGCACATATGACTATATTCGGAATACATGCCTGCATTACATTGATGATGTCGAGCTAGTTCTGTGTCACCCTATGTTATAAATATTACATGAGGAATCGCATCCGACATAATAATGCATCACTGATCCAATGCCTACGAGCTTTTCACATATTGCTCTTTGCTTAGTTACTTTACCGTTGCCACTGTTACAATTACTACAAAGCTGCTACTGTTACCGTTACTTCCATACTACTTTGCTACTAAATACTTTGCTGCAGATATTAAGTTATCCAGGTGTGGTTGAATTGACAACTCAACTGTTAATACTTAAGAATATTCTTTGGCTCCCCTTGTGTCGATTCAATAAATTTGGGTTGAATACTCTACCCTCGAAAACTGTTGCGATCCCCTATACTTGTGGGTTATCACACTTATATCTTGAATTTAGTGAAGGGATCATCTTATAATGCTACCGTCGTTCTAAGCAAAATAAGATGCATAAAAGATACACATCATATGCAATCGAAATATGTGACATGATATGGCCATCATTATCTTGTGCTTTTGGTCTCCATCTCCAAAGCATCGTCATGATCTCCATTGTCACCGGCTCGACACCTTGATCTCCATCATCGCGTCGTGGTCGTCTCGCCAACTATTGCTTCAACAACTATGGCTAACGCATAGCGATAAAGTAAAGCAATTACATGGCGCTTGCATTTCATACAATAAAGAGACAACCATAAGGCTCCCGCCGGTTGCCGATAAATTACAAAACATGATCATCTCATACAATAACATATATCACATCATGTCTTGACCATATCACATCACAACATACCCTGCAAAAACAAGTTAGACGTCCTCTAGTTTGTTGTTGCATGTTTTACGTGTCTGCTACGGGCTTCTAGCAAGAACCGTTCTTACCTACGGCAAAAACCACAACGGTGATTCATCAAGTTTGCTGTTTTAACCTTCTTCAAGGACCGGTCGTAGTCAAATTCGATTCAACTAAAGTAGGAGAAACAAACACCCGCAAGCCACCTTTATACAAAATTAGTTGCATGTCAGTCGGTGGAACCGGTCTCATGTGCGTGGACATGTAAGGTTGGTCTGGGCCGCTTCACCCCACAATACCGCCGAATCAAAATAAAACATTGGTGGTAAGCAGTATGACTATCACCACCCACAGCTCTTTGTGTTCTACTCATGCATATCATCTACGCATAGGCCTGGCTCTGATCCAGCCGATCTAGTACCGAACGTCCAACACCTCCGCGTTCATCACAAATTTAGCTCGGTGACATTGTCCGCCTTCTTGTTCTAGCAAGACGGCGAGGTAGTAGATGAGTTCTGGCAGCACGGTGGCATGGTGACGGTGATGGTGTGATCTCCGCAGGGCTTTGCCTAAACACTATGAAAATATGACTGGGGTGTAAACAGCGGAGGGGGGGCGCTGCACACGGCTAACAATTGATCTGGGGTGTGGTAGGCGCCCCCCTCCCACATATATATAGGTGGGAGGGGGAGGGGAGGCAGCCTGGCGAACCACATAGGTGGCCGGCCGGCCCTAGGGCTCCTGCCCTGGCCGCGCCCCCCCCCCCCTTGCCATGTATTCCCAAGGGGGAAGGAAAGAGGGGGGAGAGGGAAGGAAGTGGGAATCCTAATCCACACTTTCCTTTCCCTCCCCCTTTTCCTTCTCCTCCTTAGGCTGGTCTGCTATGGGGGGCGCACCATCCTCTTATGGCTGGTGTGTTTTCTCTATTTGCCCATAAGGCCCATATCTTTGCCGGGGGTGCCTGAAACTCCTTTCCGGTGACCCGATAAGTATCCGGCACCCTCCGAAACACTTCCGGTGTCTGAATACTATCGTCTTATATATGAATCTTGACCTCTCGACCATTTCGAGACTCCTCGTCATGTCTGTGATCTCATCCGGGACTCCGAACAACATTCGGTCATCAAATCGCATAACTCATATAATACTATATAAGCAACGAACTTTAACCGTGCAGACCCTACGAGTTCGAGAACTATGTAGACATGACCGAGACACCTCTCCGGTCAATAACCAATAGCGGAACCTGGATGCTCATACTAGTTCCTACATATTCTACGAAGATCTTTGTCAGTTGAGCCATTATGACAACATACGTAATTCCCTTTATCCATCGGTATGTTACTTGCCCGAGATTCGATCGTCGGTATCTTAATACCTAGTTCAATCTCGTTACCAGCACGTCACTTTACTCATTCCATAATACATCACCTCGTGACCAACTCCTTAGTCATTTTCTTGCAAGCTTATGATGTGTATTACCAAGAGGGCCCAGAGATACATCTCTGATACTCGAGTGACAAATCCTAATCTCGATCTATGCCAACTCAACAAATACCTCCGGAGATACCTGTAGAGCATCTTTATGATCACCCAGTTACGTTGTGATGTTTGATAGCACACAAGGTATTCCTCTGGTATCCGGGAGTTGCATAATCTCATAGTCAAAGGAATATGCATTTGACATGAAGAAAGCAATACAAATAAAACTGAACGATCATTATGCTAAGCTAACGGATGGGTCTTGTCCATCACATCATTCTCCTAATGATGTGATCCCGTTATCAAATGACAACTCATGCCCATGGTTAGGAAACCGTAACCATCTTTGATCAACGAGCTAGTCTAGTAGAGTCTTACTAGGGACAGAGTATTTGTTTATGTATTCACACATGTGTTTAAGTTTTCGATCAATACAATTCTAGCTTGATAATAAATCTTTATCATGAATAAGGAAATATAAAATAACAACTTTATTATTGCCTCTAGGGCATATTTCCACCACTAATGCGCCAAAAATGTTCAGGAGAGGCACAATCAATAGGTATCTCAAGTGAAACAATGGGATCAAAACTCTCATGAAAAGTGTACCATTTTATCAAATTGCTCAAAAGGTAACCAACAAGGACTAGTCCCCGACACTCGGCAGAAATTTTAATAAATGAACGACTCTTCTAATTGCGGTTACAGCAACGAGGTCTACATCGAGTGCCTGATGCTACGATTACTCTTGTGATCTATCTATTTATTTCTCTATAGATGATGCCTATATTAGTAATCTCCATAAACTTTGCCAAATGTTGTCATTTTATCTTCCCCTTATGTACATTATTTCTTTTCGACTTTAGGCCTGCTTAAATATTGAAGATTTTCTTCCGGCCTTCTTTGGATTTAGCTGGTTATTTGTTCACGGGCCTAAATATCTTCAATTTGGTTATGTATTTTTTTTCACGGCACACAAGATTCTTTTACCCAAGATGATGGACGAAATTGGACTTACCCAAGTTTTTCCAAGCTTGATGTGTTCCCATAAAGAAATTGAATTAAAATGGTGAGTACTGTTTGTTCGCACTACTGTTGGTGATCATTTGTCAACTCATATGGAAGCTTATCCACTAAGCATGTTTTTTCTGGAGTTGTATACAAGGTGCATGTCTACAAAGACCATGGAAAAACTCTGGTAAGTTTCTCGCGAGTCATTTCAATTTTTATGGTCTTCCATTACATAGATAAATGAAACAAAATCTACCATTGTTCCATTATATTGAACCAACTAAATATTGGTAATATGATGTTCTTGACAAATTTTATATCTGCCAAGCCACAATATGCTCAATAATTTTTTTGTTCTCAGGTAAATCATTTATTTTGTTTCCTTCCTAACCATATGGGGCTAGGGTAAACCGTTCTCTCCAAACTTCTCCTGCGAGCCCATGGATTCGCCTCCCCTCTGTCTGCCACTCCAGCGGCCGGTGGCGGGGAGGGGAATGTCGGTGCCTCCGCTATGGTTAGTAGTTTAGGTTAGGGTTGTTTAGTCCTCGCAGGTGCGGTGCTCGGGCAGATGGCGGCGCTACTTCTTAGTTTGTCTTCCGGGTTCCGATCCTCCTCGAGTGCGTCTATCTGGACGTAGTTGATGGAGCTCTCACATAGATTCCTGGCATCTCTTTGGGGTGGTGAGGTTATGGTTTCTCCTCTTTTGGAGAGATTTGGTGTCCGGTGCTATAGATATATGCAAGGGTTCAATGGTGAAGACTACGGCTCCAGGGCGTTGGTCCTTAGGGTCACATGCATGAAGACTTCCTGGCTGTCATTGACAAGGTCATGCCGGCTCCAGTAGGGGAGTGGCGACATAGGCGCATCAACGGCTCGTTTTGGTGGCAGTAGTGGTTGTTTGGAGATCTTGGAATCTCAATCATTTTCGCAAAAAAGAAGGAATATACTCATCGACAAATGGTGATGCAGAAAGTAGTCATACCGAGGAACCTAAAAAGAGAAGCAGTCTCTTCCTGCATGGTTCATGCAGTCATGGATGATGCCATGATGGATGTTCCTGCTTGCTATGTAACTATGAATAAATGACCTTGTATGCTCTTTAATGTTACTAGCACATATGCCCGTGTGTTGCAACGGGAGAGATGTTTCTTTGGAGAAGCAATGGGAGAGATAATTGATGTGTCCATCAAAAATTATCTCCATAGCGGTGCAATAGAGAGAGGAGTTGTGGTCTTCTCGTGGGTCATGTTTGTTCCGCGAGATCTTGATAGTAGTGGCGTTAGTCGGCGTGGCGGCAACCATCCAACTCGTGCCTTTTTTCTTTGGGGTCTGCCTCTGTCTAGGGGTTGTGTCTGCCTCCTCATTTGGTAGCTATGCGGTCAATTTCGGGGCACAGTTGCTTCGACCATTCTTTCTTACGATGGCATAACCGGATGGATTACTAATTGTACCGCATAAATCCCATTTCATTAGCATATTTAGCGCATAACCAGACACCAATGTCCCTTCTCTATTAGGGTTTATTCTCTTTGATTATTTTAGCACTCGTGTGCCCAGTTTTTTTATTCGAGCCAAACCAATATATTCTTTTTTATTGGCCCAAGGAAAAAAATTGCTCCCTCGAACGACCCAGTAGGGGAGCGCGGTTGAGGCATAATACAACCTATGCGACGGAGCAATTTGTTTCTTGGGCCAACTGCATGGGGGCTACTATATGACGCTAGTTGCGTAAAATAGCGCATGGGGCGCACACTGGTAGGCGCCAAGACGACCTGTGTTAGTAGGCACGAAAAAAAATCAAAAAATGATGAGTTGAGGGATCAAAATCATGCCCTCAAAGACCTGACTACATGCTGCTAGCCACTCAAAGAAATGAGTCCTACCAAGCATTGGCCAGCTCAAACCTTTAAGATCATACTCTAAGGTCAGATTGGAAACATTTTTTTGAACTGTTTAAAAAATATAAATTGTTGAACATTCCTGAAAACATGAATAATTTTGAAAATCCCCAACATTTTTTGAAATTCTTTACATTTTCACAAATACACAACAAAATATGAAACACTCAAAATCCACAATTTTATTTGAAAACATAAACCTTTTATAATAACATGAACATGTTTTGAATATGTGATTTTTTTTGAAAAATGAAACATATTTTGAACATTCAGAACATTTTTTTGAAAATGTGTTTCTTGACATTATTCTGAATTTGCAAACATTTCATTAAAACAAGAATATTTTTCATATTTGGAACATTTTCTAAATTCTTTTTTCAAAGAATCTCGAACAACTTTGGAAACCACAAAGGAAAAAATGGAACATTGTTTTAAAAATCTAAACTAATTTTTGAATGAGAACAAGGATTAACGTTCTGAACATTTTTCAAAAAGGTATATATTTTAAAATCCTGAACATTTTTAAAAATAGATTTTATTGATATTATGAACTTTTATGAAAATTTTGAATTTACGAAAAAAGGGAGAAAGAAAAATAAACTTGAAAAAAAGAATAGGAAAGAAAAATAGACATAAATGGAAAAAGAAAAACAGAAACATAACATAGAATAAAAAAACAAGACGGTTCAGCCCAGCCCGGACGCCTTGTGCAAATTTGCGACCATTTTGGAATGGGAACAAATATTTAATGTTCTGAACAAACGATGATGACTTTCCCCTAGGCGATTCTAGGGTTCCACCTATCCTCCGGCGGCTACCACCGGAGTCCACGTAAATCCTCCACGGCGGCCGGATCTGTTCGGCTAGTCGGGAGCGCAACACTGTCAGGCGTGCGGAGCTTGACCTGCATGGCCAGTTTACCGAAGGCGACGAGCGTGAGGGAGGAGATTAGGAAGGAGAAGGAGGTAGTAGCAGGTATGGAGAACATGGGTGATCTGGAGAAGGGGGAGTGCAGCAGGCTGAATCAAGCGAAGGAGGCGGAGGCTAGGGAAGAGATGGGAGGTGAGGTAGATGGTTTGAAGGAAACCGATCTGGACGAAGAGGAGCTAGGTGATTCGTATGGACCGGAGGCCGATCTTGAAGATCAGTTTGCGGGGATGCATCTGCACGGAGAGGAAGAAGACGATCTGGATCTGTCTGAGGAAGTGGACGAGCTGATCAAGGGAGTTCGCTGGCTAGGGCTCTTCCGTGTTCATACCACAAAGCCCTTCAGTCATTCTGCGTTGTTGAGGCAGATGAGGAACGCGTGGGCTTCGGCGCAAGGAGTAACTTTCAATGTGAAGGGGCCAAATTTATTTCTGGTTCAGTGCCATTGCCTAGGCGATTGGAAAAGGATCATGGAAGGCGGCCCGTGGATATTCCGCAACTCGGCTCCTGTTGTCATACAGGAGTACGATGGCTTCACAAATGTTTCAGAGTACAAATTAAACAAGATTCCACTTTGGGCTAGGATCAAAGGGCTCCCGGATGGTCTGACAACGAAGAAGGCATTAGCTGAAAAGGTTGCGGCTAAAGTAGGAGAACCACTGTTTACTGTTATTGTGAACGAAGGAAAAATCAATCCCTCAAGCACTCTACGAGTCAGAGTTTATGTGGATGTCAATAAACCTTTGGTTTGTTTTGTCCCAATTACATTGAAAGAGCGCAAGAAATATCCGGTCTACTATGAAAGGCTGCCAGAATTCTGTTTCTTCTGCGGTCTTATGGGACACTCGATGGAGGAATGTGGCGATGGGATTCATGACCCTCGCACCTATGAATGGGGGAGTTGGCTGCTGTGGAACGGTGATCCGGTGAGGTATGCAATAGGAGGACGAGGTATGGATGGAGGGAGTAGAGGAGGAAGGACAGGTGGCAGAGGTGCTAGAGGCGGTAGGCAAGAGAGAGGAGAGGGTAATGAGGGAAGGGGAAGTGAGGAGGATGACTGGGATCAAGTGCCTATGGAGACTGCTTCTGCAAGTCACCACACAGGGGATGAGAACAGAATAGTACGCAAGAGGCTGGTATCTTCTGACGGCACTGTCAATATCCATGGGCAAAACCTTCCCAATGTTGCAGGGAAGGTGGCCGATGCAGTTTTGTGCTTGGAGAATGGACCAGGCACTACTTCCACGGGTGCTACACCGACAACCCCGGGGAAGGTTCCTATTGTGAAGCGTCGGAAGCAAGAGGAGAAAGTAGGTGGGGAAGGCATGGAGTTGTCATCTCAGGCGGCCTCCGACAGGGAGGCCGCCGAGCACAGTGAGGACCCTATGTTGGAACTGTCGTGGGATTGGCGATCCCGCGACAGTTCGAGAGCTCCGCGATCTCGTGGAGGCTTGTGCGCCGATGGTACTTTGCATTGTTGAGACACAGCTTGCGAAGTACAGGGTGGAAGGTTTGGCGGGTAGCTTAGGGTTTTCTAGTAACTTTGGAGTAGCGAGTAGTGGTCGAAGTGGAGGTCTATGCTTGTACTGGAAGAATAATATAAATCTTGAAATAAAAACCTTTTCTCAGTATCACATTGACTCGGTAGTTACTGAGACAGGGAAGGACCCGTGGCGCCTATCATGCTTTTATGGGGCGGCGAACAGAAGTTTGAGGTATAAAACTTGGGATACGATGAAGTTCTTAAGAGGAGAAAATTCTTTGCCATGGGTTTGCATAGGTGACTTCAATGAGATTTTAAGCCCTGAGGAACAACTAGGCCCAAATGAGAGGGACAGTGCACAGATTGCTGGGTTTAGAGAAGCTGTAGATGTGTGTGAATTGGCAGATCTTGGTTACAAGGGATTGGATTGGACTTTTGAGAAAATAATTGTTGGGGGAGATTACTGCAGGGTTCGTCTTGATCGGGCCCTGGCTACCCCAAGCTGGTCTTCTATGTTTCCTTTCGCTTCCCTTGAGCATCTAACAGCAGCAAAATCAGATCACAGCCCTATTCTGTTGCTTAATGAGTTGGAGTCAAATAATCTGAGGCTGGCCTTGAAGAAGCCTTTCAGGTATGAATGCATGGGAGCAGGAAGGTTCTTTCTCTACAACAGTCGAGCGTGCTTGGCGGGGGGACCAACCAGCTACTACTGTACATGAACTATCGGAAAAACTAACGAACGTGGCAGCATCTTTAAAGCAGTGGGGACGAACCACTTTTGGTTCGGTCCAAGGGGAGCTCCGCGATCTACGCCGGAAGCTAGCGGATTTGAGGGCTGTAACTGATCATGTTGGACCGGGGGCAGAGGAGAAACAGGTCCAGGACCGGATAGTTGAACTGTGTTACAGGGAAGAGATCATGATGCGGCAACGGTCTAGGATCCGTTGGCTGTCAGAAGGAGATAGTAACACTCAGTATTTTCAGAAGAAGGCAAGTGCGAGAAGAGCAAAAAACACAATCACAAGCCTGACTAGAGTGGATGGTTCTGATACTTCTGATCCCGAGGAGATGGCCGGCATGGCCAGTAACTTCTATGAGCAACTATACACATCCGAAGGAACCATTGGCATCGAGGAGGTACTCTCAGATATACCATCTCGAGTGGATGGGTCCATGAATGCTCGTCTGAATGCTGTGTATACAAAAGAAGAAGTTAAGGAAGCATTGTTTCAAATGTTCCCCACAAAAGCTCCAGGCCCGGATGGTTTTCTGGCCCACTTTTTCCAGAGGCACTGGGAGCTATGTGGAGACGAGATTACATGCATGATCATACGGGTGCTCAATGGAGAGGACTCACCGGAGGATATAAACCGCGCGTTCATCGTTCTTATTCCCAAGATAGCAAGTCCAAAAATCTTAGGACAATTTCGACTTATAAGCCTTTGCAACGTGGTTTACAAAATTGCGTCAAAGGTCTTAGCTAACAGGTTGAAGGTTATTCTCCCCGAGGTAATTTCTGAAAAGCAGTCGGCCTTCGTTCCTGGACGTCTCATCACGGATAATTTTATAACAGCTTATGAATGTTTGCACTATATGAAGTCTAGAAGGATCAAGAGCAACCGGTTCTGTGCGCTTAAGCTCGACATGATGAAGGCTTATGATCGGTTAGAGTGGTCCTATCTAAAGGCAGTAATGCTCAAGATGGGGATCAGTCCACGGTTTACGAAGACTGTAATGAGGTGCGTTTCATCCGTTTCTTTCTCGGTTCTGTTTAATGGAGGCATTATGGATGATTTCAGGCCATCGCGAGGACTTCGCCAGGGAGATCCTATCTCTCCCTATTTGTTTCTTATTGCTGCAGAAGGATTATCTTGCTTGCTGAAGGCAGAAAATATAGGAGTACAGAGTTTGGCAGTTGCACCCACGGCTCCATCAGTCAATCATTTGTTGTTCGCCGATGGCATTCTTCTATTTTTTGAGGCAACAAGAGCGAGTACAGAGAAGGTACGAGACCTTTTGAAGATGTACTGTGATGCTTCGGGACAACGCATTAATACTGATAAAACCTCGATCTATTTTAGTAAAATGGTTCAAGAGTCACAACGTAATGAGATAAAGCTACTGCTTGATGTCCACAACGAGGCTTTGACCGACAAATATCTAGGGCTTCCTACTAATGTTGGCAAGGCGAAAGAGTGATGTTTCAGGTACCTGAAGGACAGGATTTGGAAGCATATCCAAGGATGGATTGAAAAATGCCTATCGGGCAGGAGGAAAGGAAGTTTTAATAAAGTCTGTTGCTCAATCCATACCAACATATTCCATGGCATGCTTCAAGCTCCCTCGTGGATTATGTGAACACATCAATGGTCTACTACGGAAGTTCTGGTGGGGTAGCAAGCAAGGCCAAAGGAAGCCAGCATGGGTCTCTTGGAGGACTATGTGTAAGCCCAAATTCATGGGAGGATTAGGCTTCAGGGATATTAAGCTCTTCAATCTTGCCCTCTTATCCAGGCAGGTATGGCGATTGCTACAGGAACCGGACACGCTCAGTGCTCGAGTTTTAAAAGCTCGTTACTATCCAGATGTGGACATACTTGATGCAGCTTTAGGAGCCCACCCGTCATAGGTTTGGCGGTCGATACTTGAGGGAAGAGACATTCTTGCTCTTGGCTGGATTAAGAGGATTGGTTCGGGGACAGACACACACATTTGGGAGGAGAATTGGTTGCCACGGGACTACAAACTGCGGCCTATCTGCCCAATATTGACGAACCCACCCCAATTTGTGTCAGAACTCATTGATCCAGTGACGAGGACGTGGAGGAGAGAGGTGATACAAGAACATTTTCTTGCACCAGATGTGGATGTGATTCTGAACATACCATTGAGCTAGAGGGTACAATCAGATTTTTGGGCTTGGCACTATGACAAAAAGGGTATTTTCTCGGTGCGGTCAGCATATAGAATGATCAATGCTATCAAATTCCAAAGAGAAGATTGGCTTGAACACAGAGGAGGTCACTCGAACCAAGTGCGGGAGAAGAAGTCGTGGTCTTCGCTCTGGAAGGTTAAAGTTCCCTCAAAAGTTAGAATTTTTGCTTGGAGATTGTCACATACGTCTTTGCCGACTGGTACTACAAGGCATGGAAGGAATATGGCGGACACGCCGGCATGTTCTCTGTGTGGTGCGGAGAATGATACATGGAGGCACTCGCTTTTTGACTGCCGGATGGCAAGGTGCGTGTGGGCGTTAGGCGAGGAGGAGATAGTCGAGCATGTGCTATCTAACAGATCTGAAGACCCTAGACTGTGGCTCTTCTGGCTCTTTGATACAATGAACCAGAACGAGTTAGCAAGAGTATTGGTCACCATGTGGGCCATCTGGTGGGCAAGGAGGAGGGCGATTCACGATGACGAATTTCAGAGTCCTTTGTCCACTATGTGCTTTATCAACAGATACCTGGAGAACTTGACTATTGTCTCTGTAAGCAGACCCGCAGCAGGACGCCCACCACAGCAGTGATCCCATAGATGGATTGCGCCAGAAGGGAGTGCACTAAAGATTAATGTGGACGGCGCAGTTTCGCGGGATGGTAAAAGGGGTGCAGTCTCGGCGATTTGCAGGGACAAGGATGGGAAGTATTTGGGTTCTTCAGTTGTTACCTTTGATGGCTTGGTTGATGCGGCAAGCCTGGAAGCATTAGCATGCAGCGAAGCACTTGCTCTGGCAAAGGACCTCAACCTCTCCCATGTGATCATAGGTTGTGATTGCATGCAAGTGGTCTCAGATATTCGGAAGAAAGTGCTTTCTTCTTGTGATGTACTCATAGATGAGATAAGAGAGACTATGAAAGATTTTTTGAGTTCTAGTTTCAGATATGAGTGTAGGGAGGCAAATGTTGAAGCTCATGCCATTGCCAAGGCTGCTTCATCTCTCCCTTCTGGACGCCGTTTGTGGCTAGGGATCGTACCGAACATCACTTGTATTCCTTCCTTATTATCTTTTGAATAAAGCCCTAGTTCACCTCATTTTTTTAATGTTCTGAACATTTTTCAAAATGGAATAAATTTTATAATTCTGAACATTTTTTAAAAAAGTCAAAATTTTATCATATTATGATTTTTTTTTGAAAATTTTGAATTTACAAAAAAGGGAAAAAACTTGAAAGGTAAAAGACCAAAGAGGAATAGAAAGAAACAAAAAAGAAAAGTAGAAACATCACACACAAAAAAAGGGCCAGCCCAGCTTG
>NC_041393.1:746046736-746059788 GCF_002162155.2 Triticum dicoccoides | reverse complement strand
GACTATCTAACGCTTGCAGCGACAAATAGGGTTTACCCACCTACAGGGTCACAAAAATAACTGGGCTGGCTTTCCTATGCCACACTACGAGCGGCCCATGTACGTAGATATAGATAGATAGATATAGATATAGATATAGATATAGATATAGATATAGATAGATAGATATAGATATAGATATAGATATAGGTATAGATATAGATATGGCCCGGTATTTTAGAAGTACACATATGCGTTAATCCTTTTGTTCTATTGATCAATTTTTTTATTAAGAGATACAATTTACTACTACTCCCATAGCTCTGAAGCTTATCTACTTCCATCGCGCTACAGTTTCTTTGGAATTCGTAAACTAAAGTGGATGTTGTTTGATTATAAATAGTTAGGACCCGTTTCCAAAATATTAGTGAACATGAATCATCTTATGGTCACATCCTTAACAATCTTCCTGTGCATATCCTTTTGAAATAATTGTTTGTGTGTCCCTTGTTCATATTATGTTCCTTGTAGAAAAATGTCGAGAGATGGTCTTTTCCCTTCATCCGCCTCCCAATGCCGATGGCCACCACTCTCCCTTCTGCCGCCTATTGGTTTTCGCTCTCTTCTCTTCTCTTTCATCTGCTCTCAATCCTTAGATTTCGTTCACCATCGCCACCATTTTGACCGTGTTTGACTCAGGCGAGCTTAGAGACCTGGCGAAGAGTACTCCGTGGCATGTTGATGGAAAGAGCCGACTTTAATCTGACAATCCGTTTGGAAAATGTGATGTGGGACCCTAATGATAAAATTGATGAGTTTCTTATACTGATTCCAGGGATTGGATGTTCAGGATTGAGATCAAACTATCATTACAAGTTTAAGGATTAATGAAAACATAACTTCAAATTTCTCAAAGATTATACGTGCAACGCACGTGCATGCTTGCTAGTGAACTCTAGGATCCGAATGCGGGTGGGCAGTGCGAATGCGGTGGGGTTCTCTGTCCATCTGTCTTAACGGATAAATGATAAACTTTTGAAAATATCCATGAATGCCCTGCGTCATCTACGGACCAAATGTCCACATGCGTGCATACTAGCACACGCTCTCGATCATACATGGCCAGCTGCTCACCGCTATACCTCTCGACCGTATCTAAGGCAAGCCGCCAAAGATTGATCCGTCGATCGCATGACGATGTCGCTCTGGAAGGAAGCTCACGAGAAGGTAGATGGATAGACACCGGTCGATCATGGCGATCGAGTGAGCGCGACAACTATATAGAGACGTGCTCTCCCGACCGCTTCTCCTACACACACACACACACACACACACACACCACTACACCTGCACCAGATAGCGGTCGAGTACTCTGCTTTGTTGCCACGCACAATGAGATCGCTTACGGTGGTGGCCGTGGTGGTGGCCACGGTGGCCATGGCCATCGGCGCCGCACGCGGCAGCGTGTCCTCCGTCGTCTCCCGCGCACAATTTGATCGCATGCTGCTGCACCGCAACGACGCCGCCTGCCAGGCCAAGGGCTTCTACACCTACGACGCCTTCGTTGCCGCCGCTTCCGCCTTCCCGGGCTTCGGCGCCACCGGCAGCGCCGACGCCCAGAAGCGCGAGGTGGCTGCCTTCCTGGCACAGACCTCCCACGAGACCACCGGCGGGTGGGCGACCGCACCGGACGGGGCCTTCGCCTGGGGCTACTGCTTCAAGCAGGAACGTGGAGCCGCCGCGGACTATTGCACCCCGAGCGCGCAGTGGCCGTGCGTCCCCGGGAAGCGCTATTACGGCCGCGGGCCCATCCAGCTCTCGCACAACTACAACTACGGGCCTGCCGGCCGGGCCATCGGGGTCGATCTACTGAGCAACCCAGACCTGGTGGCCACCGACCCCACCGTGTCGTTTAAGACGGCGATGTGGTTCTGGATGACGGCGCAGGCGCCAAAGCCGTCGAGCCATGCTGTGATCACAGGCCAGTGGACACCGTCAGGGGCAGATCGGGCCGCAGGGCGGGTGCCCGGGTTTGGTGTGATCACCAACATCATTAATGGTGGGATCGAGTGCGGGCACGGGCAGGACAGCCGTGTCGCCGACCGGATCGGGTTCTACAAGCGCTACTGCGACATCCTCGGCGTTGGCTACGGCGACAACCTCGACTGCTACAACCAGAGGCCCTTCGCTTAGTCAATTATAATTTTGGCCCTGTGCAAAAGACAATAAGAGCGTCATCTCCTATCTACATGTTGTAAGATGTAACTATGGTTACCTTTTATGCGGAGCATAAAAAAGGCATCTCGTATGGACGGTTTGGTAGTGATATTACCAACAATATTGGCTCTTCGTTTCATATGAACAGTATATACCTTTGAAAGAGTTCAACAATGACAATAGAGATACCTCTATGTTTAATTAGGTACTGTGCTAGTGTTAGTCACGTGTTACATTGATTTTTAAAAAAAATTGAACTAAAACCATAACAAGAATTATGGAATGGAGGGAGTAACTTATTTTGTTTGGACCCTAATATCTGCAGACTGGTCGCCAGGGAGGAGGGTGGATCGAACGAATTCAATCGCGCGCGCGGGGGGTGGGGTGGGGGTGGGGGGGGTGGTTGGGGGATGCTACAAGTGAACAAATCACGGGAGCAACTAGTTAACGAGCGCTCCCTCGGGAGCCTCACAACTATCAGCGCCACTTAGCGTGCTCTCAACTGCCCGCCACGTGTCGCGCTCGGGGCGCTCCCTCTGGATTTGAATTATTATTTTTCGCACGCGTTTTCGGATTTTAAATGGGGTTTTCCGTGTTTTTCGACGTTTTGGTTTGATTTTTTTGCGCGAAAAAACACATTTCTTTATTTTTCCTTTCGCACGAGTCACGGTTTTGCTTTCGCGCCGCGGCCATGCCTCTCGGAAACACAAAAAATACACGTTTTTTCCTTCCGCGGGTGGCACGGTTTTGCTTTCGCGAGAGTCACGGTCGTGCCTCTCGGAAACGAAAAAAATGTGTTTTCTGTTTTTTTTTCTTCCACGAGAGGCGGGGTTTTGCTTCCGCGAGAGGCACGGCCTTGCCTCTCGGAAACGAATAAAATGTGTTTTGTGTTTTTTCCCTGCCGAGAGAGGCACGGTTTTGCTTCCGCGAGAGGCATGGTTGTGCTTCCACGAGCGGCATGACCGTGCCTCTCGGAAACGAAAAAAAACATGTTTTCTGATTATTATTTTTGCGAGAGGCACGGTGGT
The DNA here is from genome assembly GCF_002162155.2 of Triticum dicoccoides. Lineage (NCBI taxonomy): Eukaryota > Viridiplantae > Streptophyta > Magnoliopsida > Poales > Poaceae > Triticum > Triticum dicoccoides. The sequence continues at coordinate 746,056,564 of NC_041393.1, read as the reverse complement.
AGGATCAAGTACTCTACCAGGTCTAGGGCGTAGGTGGTAAGGGAAGGATGGAGGGAGACGTGGCGAGGATCGGGCGCGCTGGCGGCAGGGCGCCGTCGCGGCTAGGAGAAGGGCGGCGGCTAGGGCTGTTGGCGGCTAGGGTTCCGGCTCCTCAGGGAGCCGGGCAATAGGAGATAATATTCTTCTTATTGCTTGCCTTCAAAAAGAGTCTTACAACCTATATTTATATCCTAGATAACTTGTAGAAGAATCAACCTAAGATAACTTGCCTAAGATAACTTGTCTAATCTGAAAATAAAAACTAAGATAACTTGCGGGCCTAAGCCGGCCGGCCATAACACTTCTCCCCGCCTGCACAAACAACTCGTCCTCGAGCTGTAAGGTGGGGAAGCGCTTGCTTGAACTCTTCGAGGTAATCAACCAGCGTCAAACACCTTCTCGACATCTGGGGCGGCCAGGTCGGCGGCGACGGCGTCCTCCGGAATGTAGTCTGCCACCTCCAGGTAGAAGAGTCGCGGGCATGCTTGGCGGGGCTTGTAGGGTTCGTCGCAGTTGAAGCACAACCCTTGGCGGCGACGCTCGAGTATTTCAGCTGGGGTGAGCCGGCGGAACGGGCGCCCCGCGGTCGCGGCGAGGGGTGCCGCAGAAGCCTGCACAGGCCGACCCTGCGCGGAATCCGGTCCGGGTAGCGACCCAGCAGTCTGGGACGGTGATTCCTGCTGGATGGCCACCGCGCGGCGCTCGAATGCGCGGGCATAATACATGGCCGACTGGAGATCCTGGGGTCCCCGAAGCTCCACGTCCACGCGGATATGGTCCGGTAGACCGCCCACAAATAACTCGGCGCGCTGAGTTGCGGAGACGCCCGGCGCATGGCACGCCAGGGCCTGGAAGCGGCCGGCGTAGTCCTGCACCGTGGATGTGAAGGGTAAGCGGCCGAGGGCCGCCAGTCGGCTCCCGCGGATAGGAGGCCCGAACCGGAGGAGACAGAGTTCCCGGAAGCGCTCCCATGGTGGCATGCCGCCCTCGTCCTGCTCGAGGGCGTAGTACCAGGTCTGTGCTGCGCCTCGAAGATGATAGGACGCGAGCCAGGTGCGATCCGAAGCGAGCGTCCGCTGCCCTCGAAAGAACTGCTCGCACTGGTTGAGCCAGTTGAGGGGGTCCTCCGTGCCCTCGTAGGTGGCGAAGTCCAGTTTGGCGAAGCGAGGGGGTGTCGGCCCGCCGTGCCCGGGGGCGGCCGTAGTCGCCGCCGGCGCGTATGCTGGGTCGGGAAGCGCCGGGGCGTAGTTCGCCGAGCTGGAGGGGTGATCCCACCGCAGGGAGGGCGTCGGGTGTTCCGGCGCCGTGGAGTAGACCGGCCCCGAAGACGAGCCGGTCGCCCAAGCGGGGATCGGCGATGGTGACGGTGGAAACTGCACCTGGTGCAGGGGCCGACCCGTAGCCCTAGGCGCGGGTGGTGGTACTGTCGATGGCGGCGGCGCCTGGTGGAGCTGCACCGGCGCCTGCAGCGTGGGGGCCGGCGGTGACGCCGGAAGAAGCTGCTGGGTCTGGCCCTGCTTCGAGGCGCCGGTGCCCAGGTTAGGGCTGGGCGGGGCCGGTGGAGGACCCTGCTCCGAGGCCGCTGGAAGGTAGGGCGCGACAGAGGACGGCGCGGCCGGCGCGGTCCAGGTGGGCCACTGCGGCCCCGTGGTGGCGAGAAGTGGCGGGGCTGCCGGCGCGATCTGCGGCGGCCACTGCGCCCAAGGCGGCCGTGCGGCCGCTGGGACGGGGAGCGCCGGGTAGCCTCCGGTGACGGCCCCCGGTGCCGAGTACCACGGAAGCGCCTGCTGACCCGCGGCCATGGCTGGATGGAGTCCGGTGATGGCCCCGATGCCGAGTACCACGGAAGCGCCTGCTGACCCGCGGCCATTGCTGGATGGAGTGGTGGGGGCGGCCCGTACGGACCGGCCAGGTAGAGGCGGATCCCTTGAACCACAGTGACGAGGTCATTGATGGCCCCCGATGCCGGCCCTCTCTATGGCGCGCCCTATGAGGAAGGGGATGCAGTCACAGCAGCAGCAGTCGACGAGGAGCCTGAGGAAGCAAGAAGGTGCTTGAGGCGAAAAATGTCCTGGTCAATGAGTGACAGAGTCGAGGAAGACACGGGAGTGCCGCTGGAGGAGGAGCGCCTCTGATCTCGCTTCTTCTGGCGACAGTTAGACTCTGGGTGACCTTGCCGGGAGCAGTAACCACAGACGGTGTCGCAACGCAACATGCCCCTTTCAGCATAAGGAGGACGGCTCACCCCCCCTGGAGGAGTAGGCAGGAGCGGCGAAGCGGTAGCGGTGAGGCGAGCAGATGCCACAGGAGCCCGGGCAGCCAATACTGACGGAACCAGAAGCAACCCAGCAAAGCGAAGGCGGGTCTCCTCAACACGAAGCTCAGCAAGTATCTCTGAGATAGGAACACGACCACGAGCAAGCAAGTGAGCACGGCGAGGGTCAAACTCAAACCAGAGACGAGATAAGAACTCATGGACCCGCTGAAACTCCAGATCAGACCGAGTAGTCTGACAGCAACGACAGGTTCCACAAACAACTGTCCGAAGAGAGTCAAGCTGACGCCAGATGGCAGAGCACTGTGAATAGAACTCATCCACAGACGAGTCACCCTGCTGAAGAGCATGCTCCTGACGTACCACAGAAAGGTAGAGGGCATCACCAGAGGGCTGATAGCGCTGACAGAGGTAAGACCACATCGCTGCAACTGTGCCAACTCCCATGAACTTCGAGGTGAACTGAGGAAGGACACTCGCAGTAAGAACAGCAGCAGCACGAGCATCATTATTGCACCACTGAGTGTAAGCAGATAGATCATCACGATAGGCAGAAAGGGCATCCGAGTAAGCTGACATCTGCTGATCATAAGCATCAACTGCAGCGTCATCAAGAGCCTTGGCAGCATCTCGATCGGCCTGAGAAGCGTCATCAGCAAGAACTGGCGATGCTGGCGGGGTAGGAACCACAGGAGCAACAGGGCAAGGCGGACAGGAGACCTCGCCAGAAAGAACACCACACAGAAGGAGACCGCGCATATGAATGCGCATGAACCCCGCAAACTCGGCATAGTTGGTGCCATCGAAGATCACTGAGCACCGAGGAACGACGACATAGCCCGAAGAAGACATGATGGGCTCTCTTTTTTTGTCAACTGCTACAGTAGACCCCGATACATATTGGGATCGGGCTCACGCTGGCTCGATCCAGTAGCGAGGGAGGAATCGGGATGGGGAAGGACGAGCGAAGGCTCGCGTAGAGGGGCCGGCCCTGGGCAGCACGGCTGCAGCCGGTGGCCAGGGGCGACAGGGCGCGGGGAGGCGCGGGGAGACGGTGGCCGGCCGGGGCCGAGCACTGGAAGGCGCAGGGCAGCGACAACCGGGTTCAGGGCAACGCAGGGCGGCGCGGGGAGGTATGAGATGGTGACAGCAAGCCGCGGCTGCGCTCGGGACGACGCGGTACAGCGACGGGGAGGTGGGGCACTGCCGAGCTCCGGGCGAGACGGCGCAGCCGAGCACAGGCCGGGGCGACTCAGGGTGGTGGCGGGGAAGGAGAGGGCCGGGGGCGAGGGAGGAGATGACCAGCACCGGTGTAGAGGGAGGCCGGCGACGGGGGAGCGAGGCACGGAGCTGCGAGCGTGCGGGAGCAGGAGAGGAACCTAAGCATCTGATACCATGTTAGGAATGAGCAACTGAGCTTTACTGAGGGTAAATGGCCAGTACATATACAAATGTTGGTAAACTGCAGAAAGACCCCTTACACAATGAGGATGTACACAATGAACTATACACATCTAACAGAATTGACTGCCAGGAAGCGGTGATGGCAGGGGGGTCGTGGAAGATGGGGCAACGGTGGTTACTTGATCTTTGAGGCATGATGGAAGAGACGTGAGGGAAAGAGGAGAAAGGCGTGCGGAAGAAGGACTGTTTCTACAAGGAATTTTTTAGCAACGTGAGTCAATGTTCCTTTGGCAACGTGTGGAAAAAACTCTAGGGAGGTAGGCGTGGGACATCATGCATGGACTCATGCTACGTGTGGAATATACTCTAGGGAGATAGGAATGGGACATCATGCATGGACTCTGTATACATCTAACGGCTGTTATAACTATTAAGTAGATCAAATGGGCAATAATCTAATTCTCAAGGCCCAACTGGGTGGCATTGATTATGGAGTGTGTAAAATCTGTAAGGTACCAAGTCTGAGTTAATAATGAGTTATCTGATTATTTTGTTCCGTCTAGGGGTCTCAGACAGGGGGATCCACTCTCGCCATACTTATTCTTGCTCTGTGCTGAAGGCCTTTCTAGCCTGATTATGCATGAAGAGGATGCGGGTAATTTTCTTGGAGTTTGGGTTTGCCAGGACGCCCCCTTGGTCTCACATCTACTGTTTGCCGACGACTCCCTTATCCTTATGAGGGCCGATACAACAAATGCTAATAGTCTCCGGAGAGCACTGGAACATTATTGCGCTGCCTCAGGACAACTGGTGAGTGAAGCTAAATTGAGTATTTTCTTTAGCCCCTGTACCCCTGTCGAAACTCGAGTTGAGGTGTGCACAGCTTTAAATATTATGGCAGAGGCGATCACGGACAAATATTTGGGACTACCCCCAATTGTGGAAATTGATAGGTCAGATTGTTTTCAACATCTTATTGACAGAGTTTTGAGCAGAATAAGGGGATGGAAAGAAAAAATGTTATCTGCGGGAGGTAGGGAGGTCTTGCTAAAGGCAGTGATCCAAGCTATCCCGTCGTATGCTATGTCGGTTTTTAAATTGCCCAAACAGGTGTGCAATAGCATTACGTCGGCCATGTCTAAGTATTGGTGGGGCGATGATGATATAAAAAAAGTATGCATTGGTTTGCATGGTGGAAGATGTGTGTTCCAAAAGAGAGAGGTGGCATGGGATTCAGAGACTTGCACTGTTTTAATATGGCAGTTTTGGCTAAGCAGTGTTGGAGGTTCACTAGTAGAAAAAGGGCCAATTGTCCCGGTTCGTAAGGGCCTTTTGTCCCGGTTTTGGAACCGGGACTAAAAGGTCATTACTAATGCCCTTGACCTTTAGTCCCGGTTCTTACACAAACCGGGATAGATGGGCCTCCACGTGGCCGGTGCGGCGAGCCCAGGCAGGAGGCCCTTTGGCCCCGGTTGGTGGCACCAACCGGGACCAATAGGCATCTACGCATCAGCATTTCAGGTGCAGGGGGTTTTGTTTTTTTTGAAGGGGGGGGGGTTAGGGGGTTTGGGGGGTTAATTTAGGTGTTTCATATATTGTGTTAGCTAGCTAATTAATACAGAGAAATGTCCTCTCTTATCTCCGTGCTTGGTCAACGCTACGTACTATACGTATAGAGAGGACTAGACACGCTAGCTAGTAAGCAAATGAAGGAAACAGAAGATCGTCATGAACATATGCATACAGAGAGAAGTGATATCGACCACCTCTCCTTCTCTGAGAGATTGGTCGAACAACAAGTTTTTGTATATCTATCCGACGCTACTGGCTACATATATACAATATAATTATCTCTTACAATATAATCTCCTAATTCCAAATGAACTCAGGGTCCACATGGTATTCTCCGTCTTTAGCGATCACGTGGTCAAGAAAGAATACCGCCAATTCCTCTTGAATCCCTCACAAACGATCTGGTGGTAGGAGTTCATCCCGCATCCGAAATATCTAATTTGAAGAAGGGGGTCAATACATATATATGAATAAATGAAACTGAACACAAATGATGGTAATAAAATAAAATTATAAATATTATTATTTACGCACTTCATATTGTTTGTCGGAGTAGCCCCGCTCACAGGTCGTGTGGCGGATGGACTCACAAATGCAGTATCCACAGTAATTATTTCCTTGTTCCTGCCACAACCACTTTACAAGAAATACAGGTCAATCAAACTGATAATTAGCAAGCATGCTAAATGGTATTGATGAAACTAGCGCTTGAATCACTAGGAGATGCGTGGAACATGCTACTATAGTACTTACTTTCGGGTGTCTAAATTGCAGCTTCTTCGGCAGTCCCGGAGTTTTTGAGGTGAATTTATTCCAAACCCTGCCAGACAAAGAAAACAATTACTTGATATCAGGAAATGAACAAATTGAAGTTGCCGATATGGTGCGATAATGATCGATTTAACTCACTGCTCTAGAATTGCAGTCATGTCCGCATACTCCTTGGGATCTTTTCGTCTCGAGTCTAAAACGGTTACTAGTCCCTGCTCAAGCTTAATCTCTAGGAGAATATAGTGGACGATGCGCACGCATGCATAACTCATCAATTACATTACTATAATCTCGACTAATAAGGGAAATCGAATATGCACAAGACAGTAACACTCATTGGAACTCGTAAGGGAGGAGTATTATAGCTTTGTTTTGATTTAATACAAACGATTGTAGCAGCTTGGCCTCGGTATCTTTGGCCTGAAATTTAACCATATATGCATCTATGAGATTTGTGTTAATGAACCCAATATCACCGATTTGTCTTTTCTTCAATTCGGCGATCTTCAATCCGCATAATATAGTGAGGATAACTAAAAAACATGCAATGAAAGAGCTGACCTATATATAGAGACTTAATGACAGAAGTAGTACTACTTACAGGCAGTAGCAAGTGATCATTAACTTATCGAGGGCCTTTAGATTGAAAAACTCGAAGAACTCCTCAAATGGAACATTCAACAGTTCAATTCCAATGAGGTCATGCTCCTCTCTAACTCTCAACGTCAAAATATTACTCCCCTCAGACTCTCTGCAGGTTTTCATATACCAATCATGGAATCTTCGCATCATCGTTGTTAGAGATCTTTCATCTTTGACGAGAGGCTTTCCGTACTCGTATTTGTGTCCGTCCACCTCCATTATATCAAAATGTGCATCGTCGGGCAGGTAATCTCCAAGATCGTTATAACCGGGCACCATTGTCCCGCCCGGATGATTCGCGACGATGCTAGACACCTGGAGCGGGGGGAATGATTGGTTCGCTTGTTCGCCGAGCTGGGCAACTTTTTTCCCAGCTCGTCGTTCTACTAACCTTTGACCACTGACAGTACTTCCCGACTGCTCCGCTTCGATAAATGACTTTGTAAGAATGCTCTCATAGTTGTCTTTCACCAGAGACTTTGGTGGTTTCTTCAGGGCAGCTAGAGTACGCTTCTCTTTTACCGGATCTATCTTCTCCTCCAGAGGTGGATTTTTCTTTGCTTTCACCCCTTCAAAGAAGTTGGTCACTTCGGCTCGCACGATCTTCGTGTTTTCCTCCTGGCTCCTCTCCTATGGTAACTTCTCTAGAGTCTTCGGAGAAGGACCATATCTGTATTGCCTGCCTCTGGTTGTACTGCTAGACGCCGGAGCAGACGGAGCGGCTGTGGCTGTCTTTCCTTTCTTATGAGGCGGAGGAGAAGGACGACGTGCCGGAGCAACCGGAGCGGCGGCGGGTCTCTTCCGCCCTTGTCAACAAGGCGGAGAAGGAGGAGGCTGGCTGCTCGGGCGCGCCGGCGCAGGCGGAGAAGGAGGCGGAGTGCCGCCACGCACCGGAGAAGGAGGCTGAGTGCCCTGATCACTCGCCGGAGTAGGCGGAGGAGGAGGCGGAGTGCCCTGACTCACCGGAGGAGGAGGAGGAGGCGGAGGCGTCCAGTTCGGAAGGTTGATGAGCTCCTTCCGCCATAGGCATGGAGTCTTCAAAGAAGAACCCAGCCGAATCTCCCCTTCATCCGTAGGGTGGTCAAGCTCAAGGTCCTCAAATCCGTCTGTTATTTGATCCACCATCACCCTAACATATCCTTCTGGAATTGACCGGCCGTGATAGGTTGTGCCAGGTTCAGTAGGTAAAACAGAGCCAACAGCCGCCTTCACTTTCAATGTCATCCATCGCGCCATAAGGTGGCAATGCTGAGACTCCGTGATAGCATTCACGGGGTAGCTAGCAGGAGCCGTGAAGACAGGCTCCAGCTGCTGAGTCTGCTCGGTGGAAGCCACGCTGCTTCTCCGCTGAGATGGCGGGGTAGCTTCAAGGGAAGCTTCGGCAGGTCGTTTGCTGTGATCTACTTCTTGTTCCTCTAGCCCTTGTACCCTTTCATGCACGCCTGCAGTTGGCTACGCTCCACTTTCTTCCTCCTCTCCTGGCTTTTGTAACCCCCTGCATCCGGAAACCCAGCCTTCCACGGAACTGAGCCTGGCGTGCCTCGTGTCCGTCCAGGGTGCTCAGGATTCCCGAGGGCCATTGTGAGCTCGTCCTTCTCTCTGTCTGGAGCGAACATCCCTTGCTGTGCTTTCTCGATATACTCCTGAAGCCTCCTGATGGGTATTTGCAGTTGCTCTTCCGTCCAAACACACTTCCCTGATACAGGGTCCAAGGTTCCGCCAACCCTGAAGAACCAAGTGCGGCAACAGTCTGGCCAGTTCAATGTCTCTTGTTCGACCCCTTTAGCAATCAGGTCATTCTCAGCCTTGTCCCACAAAGGTCGGGCTTTGAGGTACCTACCTGACCCCGTGCGATGGTGATGCTTCTTCTTCACAGCATTTTTCTTGTTTGTGGCTGAAATCTTCTTACTCTTTTCCATTGTCTTGTGGGCCACAAATGCGGGACAGTGATCTCTGATCTTCTCATACTTTCCGGTGAATTTTGGTGTCTTTTCTTCGTCGACAAACTCTGTTTTCAGCTCATTCTTCCACCTCCTGAATAGTTCCGCCATCTTCTTAAGAGCATGAGACTTTATCAATTGCTCTTTAACTGGCTTCTCCAGATCCTCCTCTGGTGGTAGGGTGAAATTTTCCTTAAGCGTTGTCCAAAGATCTTCTTTCTGCATATTGGAGACATAAGACACCTCAGGGTCTTCTTTCTTAGGCTTTAACCATTGGTGGATACTGATCAGGATCTTGTCCCTAACAAGAACCCCTCACTGAGCACGAAATGCATCCCTTGTCCAGATGGGTTCAATCGGCTTGCCATCGCGCGCGATTGTTGTGATCTCAAACCTTTCATCCGAGTGCAACTTTTTCTTCGGGCCTCATTTCTTTACCAAAGTTGTGCTCGATCCGGAGGGCTAGAGAAAAGAAGAAAGACGAGAGTTAATTAATATGTGTACATATAAAAATAATGAATGCATCAATTAGCTAGTCAGCACGGGTTTAACTAATATATATATATATATACCTGGCCGGACTCGGTTCGGTCACCGGAGCTGTCATCACGGTCTCCTTCTTGTACCTGCATTGGGTCACCGGAGCCATCATAATCACAGCCCTCTTCTTGTACCGGCATTAATGGGTCACCGGAGCCATCATAATCATAGCCTTCTTCACTACCCCGTCCTTCCAGACCATCGGTGTCATTGAGAAACGACGCAACGACATCACTTCCTTTTGTGATTATGTCCCCCAACATTGCTTTTGTTGCGTCGTCTCGAGGATGCCCCATAGTTTCTGCAAATATTTACAACATATCAATTATTATTCAAACATGACAGATGGATATATATTAGTGGCAAACATAGAACTAGCTAGCTAATCACAATAAGGAATCATATTAGTGGCCTCGATGCTGCTTCTCTAGGGTTTGGGGTGGCCTCGACAACACCTCAAGGGTTTGGGGTGGCCTCGACACAACGCTTCAAGGGTTTGGGGTGGCCTCGACGAAGACGCTCTTTTAACTTGGTAAATTTGGGTGGCCTCGAGAGAGTTTGTCGGGTAGGGGCGCGGCGGGAGGGGGTAGGAGACCAACATCGTTTTTCCTAGGGTTTGGTTGTCCTCGAGAGTTCTGGTCGAGC
>NC_041393.1:746045810-746046592 GCF_002162155.2 Triticum dicoccoides | reverse complement strand
GTCGAAGTTATCCGGGAGGGGGTTATATCGAAAACGACGACATACATACATGGGAAAATAATGTTATCCGGGAGGGGGTATATCAACCCCCCCCCCCTCATGTTGAAGTTATCGGGAGGGGGTATATCGACAACGACATATACCCAATAAAAAATAAGAAGACAAAAGAAGAAGAAAAAAGAGGAGAAGAAGAAAGGAATAGAAGAGAAGCGATCAAAGAAAAAAAAGGAGAAGAAGAAAGGAATAGTGAAGAAGAAGAAAAAAATAGAATTCTATTTTTTTCTTCTTCTTCTCTATTCCTTTCTTCTTCTCCTCTTCTTTTTCTTCTTTTTTCCTCTTCTTATTTATTTCTCCTCTTCTTCCTCTCCACTTCTTCTCCTTTCTTCCTCTTCTTATTTTCCTTTTTCCTCTCATTCTTTTTCTTCTTCTTCCTTTCCTAGCTAGATATATAAAACTTTTCTAAAAATGAAACTAACCTAAAATGTACTAAATCTAACTTTTGCATATATGAACATATATACAAAGAGAACATATATAATCTGAAAAACAATTATGAAAAATCAAAAACATCATATTCTATAAAAATTTCATATACATATAATCTAAAAGAAACATCATATTCTATAAAAAAAATCATCATTTATATGAACAAAAACAATTATGATAACAATCATATATATGAAAAAAGAACAGGGGAGGGCGCCGGCCAGACCAAGGTGAGGAGGGGCGCGGGGTCGGCGACGGGGCAGGGGGCGCGCCGGGGCGATGGCGACGAAGGGGGC
>NC_041393.1:746024338-746045534 GCF_002162155.2 Triticum dicoccoides | reverse complement strand
ACGGCATCGGGGTAGGACGGCGAGCGACGACGGCGACGGCGTCGGGGCAGGGCGGCGAGCGGCGACGGCATCGGGGCAGGGCGGCGAGCGGCGACGGGGTTGGGCGAGGGCGTGGGCGATGGCGTCGGGGCAGGGCTCGGCGGCGACGGCGACGAGGAGCAGCGTGGGGGCGTCGGGGCGGAGAAGAACTGATTTTTGCAGAAACTGCTAAGTGTTTCTTATATAGCAAACGCTTTGGTACCGGTTGGTGGCATGACCCGGTACCAATGCACCCCTTTTAGTCCCGGTTGGTGCCACCAACCGAGACCAAAGGCCCCTGTGCTGCCCGCGTCGCGACCAAAGTTTAGTCCCACATCGCTGGTTGAGAGGGGCGCGCAGTGGTTTATAAGCCCCACTACCGCACCCCTCTCGAGCTCCTCTCCGTTCCAGGCTTACGGGCCTAATTATTACTGCTATGCCTGATGGGCCTTCTAGGCCTTCTGTGGGCCTGAATCCTGGCCCATGGATGGATTTCTAGTCGTATTCAGGCCGTGGTGGCCCAGTTGGTGGCAATTTTTTTATTTTCTCCCAGATTTTTGTTTTCTTTTTTGCTTTATTTATTTTGTTTTTTCTACTTACAACAAAATACTTATTTATTTTATTTTATTTTGTTTATAATTACTTATTTATTTTATTTTATTAAAATTCTTTTTGCTTTTAATAATTTTGAACAGAAAATACTTTGATAATTTTAGTTGCATCAATTTTATATAATTTTAGTTTCAATAATACTAGAGGTTGCTTATAATGTTCTCAACAAAATATACTTTGATAATTTTAGTTTCATAAATTTTATTTATGTTATTAAAGTTTATTTTTTTATTTTTTTGTTTCTACTTATTTATTTTATTAAAGTTTATATTATTTTGTTTCAAATTACTTATTTATTTTATTATATTTTGTTTCTTACTTCATTTTTTATTTTTCATGCATTTACTGATTATTTTTAGCTATAAGACCATGAAATTGAAAAGCATTTGAAATGAACTCTGAAAAGGTTCCAAGTTGGCATGGTATCATCATTTCACCCACATAGCATGTGCAAAAAAAGTACAGAGGCTTACGGCAAAACCTGGATGCACTTAGTGTACAAAACAGACAATCTCTTTCGAAGTATCAGAGTTTCATACGGAAACTCGTCTGTTACAAAGGGATTTCATTTTTTTGAACTTGTTTGAACTCCATAGTTTATCTGTGTTCAAAATGCACCATTCAAAGCCACATCATCAATTTACAACCCTTTCTGACTTCACTTGTTATTTTTCATGCATTTACTGATTATTTTGAGCTATAAGACCATGAAATTGAAAAGCATTCGAAATGAACTCTGAAAAGGTTCCAAGTTGGCATGGTATCCTCATTTCACCCACATAGCATCTGCAAGAAAGTACAGAGGCTTACGGCAAAAACTGGATGCACTTCGTGTACAAAACACACAATTTCTTTCGAAGTATCTGGGTTTCATACGGAAACTCGCCTGTTACAAAGGCATCTCATTTTTTTGAACTTATTTGAACTCCATAGTTTATCTGTGTTCAAATACCATTCAAAGCCACATCATCAATTTACAACCCTTCCTCACTTCATTTGTTATTTTTCATGCATTTACTGATTATTTTGAGCTATAAGACCATGAAATTGAAAAGCATTTGAAATGAACTCTGAAAAGGTTCTATGTTAGCATGGTATCATCATTTCACCCACATAGCATGTGCAGGAAAGTACAGAGGCTTACGGCCAAAACTGGATGCACTTCGTGTACAAAACAGACAATCTCTTTCGAATTATCAGGGTTTCATTCGGAAACTCGTCTGTTACAAAGGGATTTCATTTTTTTGAACTGCATAGTTTATCTGTGTTCAAAATGCACCATTCAAAACCACATCATCAATTTACAACCCTTTCCGACTTCATTTGTTATTTTTCATGCATTTACTGATTATTTTGAGCTATAAGACCATGAAATTGCAAAGCATTTGAAATAAACTCTGAAAAGGTTCCAAGTTGGCATGGTTTCATCATTTCACCCACATAGCATGTGCAAGAAAGTACAAAGGCTTACAGCAAAAACTGGATGCACTTCCTGTACAAAACAGACAATCTCTCTCGAAGTATCAGGGTTTCATACGGAAACTCGTTTGTTACCAAGGGATTTCATTTTTTTGAACTTCATAGTTTATCTGTGTTCAAAATGCACCATTCAAAGCCACATCATCAATTTACAACCCTTTCTGACTTCATTTGTTATTTTTCATGCATTTACTGATTATTTTGAGCTATAAGACCATGAAATTGCAAAGCATTTGAAATGAACTCTGAAAAGGTTCCAAGTTGGCACGGTATCATCATTTCACCCACATAGCATGTGCAAGAAAGTACAGAGGCTTACGGCAAAAATTGGATGCACTTCGTGTACAAAACACACAATCTCTTTCGAAGTATCAGGGTTTCATACGGAAACTCGTCTGTTACAAAGGCATCTCATTTTTTTGAACTTATTTGAACTCAATAGTTTATCTGTGTTGAAAATTCACCATTCAAAGTTACATCATCAATTTACAACCCTTCCTGACTTCATTTGTTATTTTTCATGCATTTACTGATTATTTTGAGCTATAAGACCATGAAATTGAAAAGCATTTGAAATGAACTCTGAAAAGGTTCTATCTTGGCATGGTATCATCATTTCACCCACATAGCATGTGCAAGAAAGTACAGAGGCTTACGGCAAAAACTGGATGCACTTCGTGTACAAAACAGACAATCTCTTTCGAAGTATCAGGGTTTCATACGGAAACTCGTCTGTGACAAAGGGATTTCATTTTCTTGAACTTCATAGTTTATCTGTGTTCAAAATGCACCATTCAAAGCCACATCATCAATTTACAACCCTTTCCGACTTCATTTGTTATTTTTCATGCATTTACTGATTATTTTGAGCTATAAGACCATGAAATTGCAAATCATTTGAAATGAACTCTGAAAAGGTTCCAAGTTGGCATGGTATCATCATTTCACCCACATAGCATGTGCAAGAAAGTACAGAGGCTTGCGGAAAAACTGGAGGCACTTCGTGTACAAAACAAACAATCTCTTTCGAAGTATCAGGGTTTCATACGGAAACTCGTCTGTTACAAAGGGATTTCATTTTTTGAACTTACTTGAACTCCATAGTTTATCTGTGTTCAAAATGCACCATTCAAAGCCACATCATCAATTTACAACCCTTTCTGACTTCATTAGTTATTTTTCATGCATTTACTGATTATTTTGAGCTATAAGACCATGAAACTGAAAAGCATTTGAAATGAACTCTGAAAAGGTTCCAAGTTGGCACGGTATCATCATTTCACCCACATAGCATGTGCAAGAAAGTACAGAGGCTTACGACAAAACCTGGATACACTTCGTGTACCAAACAGACAATCTCTTTCGAAGTATCAGGGTTTCATACGGAAACTCGGCTGTTACAAAGGGATTTCACCCACATAGCATGTGCAACATATAGCTCTCTGGAGCATTTAATTAAACCATACATTGAAATTATGTAAAACATTTATATGCAAAAACAAATGCGAGCATAATCGCAACCAAGGTAACAACTGATCCAACTACATAATGATACCAAGCCTCGGTATGAATGGCATATTTTCTAATCTTTCTAATCTTCAACCGCACTGCATCCATCTTGATCTTGTGATCATCAACGACATCCACAAGATGCAACTCCAATATCATCTTCTCCTCCTCAATTTTTCTTATTTTTTCCTTCAAGTAATTGTTTTCTTCTTAAACTAAATTGAATCTCTCGACAATAGGGTCGGTTGGAATTTCCGGTTCAACCACCTCCTAGATAATTAAAATCTATGTCACGTTGGTCGGCATAATTGTCATAAACAATAAATGAACGAAATAGTTATCAAAAGATAATATATACCACATCTAAATCATAGACAGGACGAGGGCCGACGGGGGCGGATACCAAAACCATCGCACTATATAATAACAAGAAATAATAAAAGTAATAAAATTAGACAAGTATCTATTTGAAGTAAGAATTTTTTTTCTTTCAGAAAGAAGATAAGAACAAGAGGCTCACCACGGTGCTGCCAGCGACGAGATCGGCACGGGCGATCGACGGCGGTGAAGACGGGGACAGGACGTGACAGACTGCTAAACCTAGACAAATCTTGGGGAAAATGGAGCTCAGAGGTCTAGTTTTGAGATGAGAACGATTAACTAGCGTGGCTCGGACATTTCATCGAACACCTCATGTGCATAGGAGGTGAGCTAGAGCACCCAAACGCCCTCCCCTCGCCGGCCAGAAAAAACAGAGCACTGTGGAGTGCTCTGCTGTGGCGATGGGGTATATATAGGCAACTCATTTGTCTCGGTTCAATCCACGAACCAGGACCAATGGTTGTGCGCCAGGAGCGAGGACCATTGGTCCCGGTTCGTGCCAGGAACCGGGACAAATGGGTCCATACGAACCGGGACCAATGCCCATGAGTCCCCGGCCGGCCCCCTGGGCTCACGAACCGGGACGAATGCCCCCATGGGTCCCGGTTCTTGACTGAACCGGGACTAATGGGCTAGCCAGGCCCGAACGAAAGCCCTGTTTTCTACTAGTGGTTGTTGTCTGGAACAGAATTGCTTTGTGCTAGAGTGTTGAAGGCTAAATATTTTCCTGAGGGCAACCTTCTAAATTGTAGTCTCAAGAAGGGTAGTTCTTATACATGGCATAGCCTATGGAGTGGGATACAGACTTTCAAGAGAGGGCATATATGGAGAGTAGGGGATGGCTCTCAAATAAACATATAGGAGGATCCATGAATACCAACTAGCCCTACACGGGGAGTAATGACACTGAGGGGTAATATTGACATCACACGTGTCTCTGAGTTGTTAAATGAAGAGAATAGAGCTTGGGATGAACAGTTTCTTAATGAATTATTTTGGCCAGTCGATGTACATCGTATTCTGAATATACCTCTAGCTATAGGTATGATGAACGATTTTGTCTCTTGGCACTGCAATAAGAATGGTATTTTTTCTGTACGGTCAGCTTATCATGAAGAGTGGGAACACCAACACGGACAAAAGTTGAGAATGACAAACTCAGTTCAATCCTCAAGTACTAGTACTATTTGGAGTACCATTTGGAAATTAAGTGTACCAACCAAGATAAAGATTCATGTGTGGAGAGCCTTACTTGGATCCATCCTTTGTCTGGGGGTTCTAGCAAATAGACATATGATCACGAGATCGCAATGTCCTATTTGCACTATCGATTGTGAGAGTGCATGCCCTCTTCTTATGCCCATGACTACAAGATGTGTGGCGCATCCTGGGTCTAGGACAATTGGTGGGCGAGGTATGTACTGCACATCATGAGGGAGGATCAGTACTAGCTGACCTGTTTGTGTCCAAGAGCAACCTACAGGCATCAGTGGTGGGAGTCCAACGCAATGTACTGGTGGCAACCACTGTATGGTACGTGTGGTGGGAGCGTCTCCTCTACACCCACAAGGAGTTTCTACAGGACCCATCCAGATCGGCGCAGGCTATTGCGGCTCTAGCTAAAAACTGCACGAGAGCAAAAAATAAGAACACAAAGATCAGGAGGCACGGCTGGGAGAGGCCACCTGAGGGAATTATAAAATTGAACGTTGACGCGGGATTTGAAATGGACAGCGGCTCTGGGAGTATAGGAGCTATCCTACGAGATCACATGGGAAAAAATTTAGCTGCTTCGTGCGGGGACATTCGCTTTGTGGAGGATGCGGCGACGGCAGAAGTAAGGGCTCTGAGAAATGGGTTGTTACATGCTAATGATATGGTTTGCAACAAATTATATGTTGAAGCGGACTGCATGGAGGTGATTGATGTTATGCAGAACTGCGGGAACTCCCTCGGACGTGCGGCGTCTATCTATGAAGAATGTACTTTCTTTGCTCGTAATTTTAGTTTTATTGTTTTTAATCACTATCTAGGGAGGCCAATATGGCGGCCGATGTGTTGGCTGGGAATTTGGAGACCTCTCGAACTATTGTTTGGAAGTTGGAGCCTCCGTGTTTTCTAGTGGACATCCTATCAAACGATGTATCCTTATTTTCACATGAAATATAAACCGCCATGATGGCTTTCCCTCAAAAAAAAGAAAGATAAGATTTGCCTCCCATTTTCCTCTCCCCACTGCTAAAACGTTTTCAGAAAAACAAAAAATATTAGCCTTCTTTTCGGTTGCCTTTTTTGTTTGCTTGCTTGAAAAGTTTTCATCATGTCTGAATCTCAGAAGCTTAATTACCATTGAAAATACTAGTGAAAATCTTGAGTAAAAGTTTGAATCTTGTGTTCCTAATCATGATCCTTTTGAAACTGAAACTCCCACTCACTTTAGAAAAAAGATCTATCATGTGGGTGATGGGAACATCATTGGGAACAATGTTATTCAAGAATTATTTCATTGCACATGAGTTATGCCTATGGATAGGGGACCTATTCTTCATAATACAACTTGATATGCAGATGCTATTTCCATGCTTGTGATTAAATTAGAGCGAGAATTTTTACATATGCATCCGACTTTGATGACCCCCAAGTATAGGGGATCAATTGTAGTCCTTTTGATAAGTAAGTGTGTCGAACCCAATGAGGAGCAGAAGGAAATGACAAGCGGTTTTCAGCAAGGTAATTTCTGCAAGCACTGAAATTGTCAGCAACGAGTAGTTCGATAGCAAGATAATTTGTAACGAGCAAGTGATAGTAATGGTAACAAAAGTGCAGCAAACTAGCCTCTTATAATAAGCAAAGCGTTCTTGAGGACACACGGGAATTTCATCTAGTCACTTTGATCATGTTCGTTTGATTCGCGTTCTCTAGCTATTTTGATAATTTGATATGTGCGTGGACCGCTGCTTTGGTGTTGATCTTACTTGAACAAGCCTCCCACTTATGATTAACCCCCTCCCAAGCATCCGTAACTAGAATGAAGAATTAAGGTAAAATCTAACAATAGCATTAAACATATGGATCCAAATCAGCCCCTTACGGAATAGCGCATAAAATAGGGTTTAAGCTTCTGTCACTCTAGCAACCCATCATATAATAACTACTCTGGAATGCATTCCCTTAGGCCCAACCATTGTGAAGTGTCATGTAGTCGACGTTCACATAACACCACTAAGGGGATCACCACATACATGCCATAAAAATATCAAACGAATATCAAATTCACATGATTACTTGCAACATGACTTCTCTCATGACATCAAGAACAAGTGAAACTACTCACAAATAATATTCATGCCGAAGATCAGAGGGATATTAAATAGCATAATGGTTCTGAACAAATAACCTTCCACCAAATAAACCATCTAGCATCAACTACAAGATGTAATCAACACTACTAGTCACCCACATGTACCAATCGGAGGTTTTGATACAAAGATTCAACACCAGAGATGAACTAGAGTTTGAGATGGGATGGTGTGGTTAAAGATGTTGATGAAGATTAGCCTCCCAAAGATGAGAGGGTTGTTGGTGATGACGATTGCTACGTCTCGAGCTTGCGTTGGATTTCCCCGAAGAGGAGAGGATGATGCAGCACAATAGCGTAAGTATTTCCCTCAATTTTTGAGAACCAAGGTATCAATCCAGTAGGAGACCACGTGCAAGTCCCTCGTACCTGCACAAAACGATAGCTACTCACAACCAATGCTTAGGGGTTGTCAATCCCTTCATGGTCACTTACAAGGGTGAGATCTGATAGAGATAATATTTTTGGTATTTTTGGTATAAAGATGCAAAGTAAAAAAGTAAAAGCAAAAGCAAGTAAATAAAGTGATGGAGATTGATATGATGAGAATAGACCCGGGGGCCATAGGTTTCACTAGTGGCTTCTCTCAAGAGCATAAGTATTCTACGGTGGGTGAACAAATTACTGTTGAGCAATTGACAGAATTGAGCATAGTTATGAGGTTATCCAGGCAATGATCATGTATATAGGCATCACGTCCGTGACAAGTAGACCGAAACGATTCTGCATCTACTACTATTACTCCACTCATCGACCGCTATCCAGCATGCATCTAGAGTATTAAGTTAAAAACAGAGTAACGCCTTAAGCAAGATGACATGATGTAGAGGAATAAATTCATGCAATATGATAAATACCCCATCTTGTTATCCTCGATGGCAACAATACAATACGTGCCTTGCAACCCTTTCTGTCACTGGGTAAGGTCACCGCAAGATTGAACCCAAAGCTAAGCACTTCTCCCATTGCAAGAACTATCAATCTAGTTGGCCAAACCAAACGGATAATTCGAAGAGACTTGCAAAGATAACTCAATCATACATAAAAGAATTCAGAGAAGAATCAAATATTTTCCATAGGTAAGCTGGATCATAAACCCACAATTCATCGATCTCAACAAACACACCGCAAAAAGAAGATTACATCGAATAGATCTCCACGAGAGAGGGGGGGAGAACATTGTATTGAGATCCAAAAAGAGAGAAGAAGCCATCTAGCTACTAACTATGGACCCGAAGGTATGAAGTAAACTACTCACACTTCATCGGAGGGGCTATGGTGATGATGTAGAAGCCCTCCGTGGTGGATGCTCCCTCCGGCGAAGCTCCGGAACAGGCCCCAAGATGGGATCTCGTGGATACAGGAAGTTACAGCGGTGGAATTAGGTTTTTGGCTCCGTCCCCGATCTGTTGGGGGTACGTAGGTATATATAGGAGGAAGGAGTACGTCGGTGGAGAGTCAGGGGGGCCACGAGGTAGGGGGGCACGCCCAGGGGGGAGGGCGCGCCCCCCACCCTCGTGACCGCCTCTGGCACTCCTTTTTAGTAGGGTCCAAGTCTCCTGGATCACGTTCGGTGAGAAGATCACGTTTCCGAAGGTTTCATTCTGTTTGGACTCCATTTGATATTCCGTTTCTTCGAAACACTGAAATAGGCAAAAAACAACAATTCTGGGCTGGGCCTTTGGTTAATAGGTTAGTCCCAAAAACAATATAAAAGTGGAAAATAAAGCCCATTATAGTCCAAGACAATAGATAAAGTAGCATGGAGAAATCAAAAATTACAGATACGTTGGAGACGTATCAGGCATCCCCAAGCTTAATTCCTGCTCGTCCTCGAGTAGGTAAATGATAAAAAGAGAATTTTTGATGCGGAGTGATACTTTGGCATAAATTCAGTGTAAATCTTCTTAATTGTGATATGAATATTCAGATCCGAAAGATTCAAGACAAAAGTTCATATTGACATAAAAATAATAATACTTCAAGCACACTAATCAAAATAATTATCTCATCTCAAAATAACATGGCCAAAGAAAGTTCATCCCTACAAAATCATATAGTTAGGCTATGCTTCATTTTCGTCACACAAAGATGTTCCCAACTTTTATACCCCCGATGAAAAGCCAAGCAATTGTTTCATACTTAAATAATTTCAAACTTTTTCAACCTTCACGCAATACATGAGCGTGAGCCATGGATATAGCACTATGGGTGGAATAGAATATGATGATGGGGATTGTGTGGAGAAGACAAAAAAAGGAGAAAGTCTCACATTGACGAGGATAATCAACGGGCTATGGAGATGGCCATCAATTGATGTCAACATGAGGAGTAGGGATTGCCATGCAACGGATGCACTAGAGCTATGAATGCTCAACAAAAGAAAACTAGTGGGTGTGCATCCAACTTGCTTGCTCATGAAGACCTATGGCATTTAAGGAAGCCCATCGTAGGAATATACAAGCCAAGTTCTATAATGAAAAATTCCCACTAGTATGAAAAAGAAAACTTATGAGACTCACTATATGAAAAACATGGTGCTACTTTGAAGCACAATATATGAGACTCACTACATGAAGAACGAGGTGCTACTTTGAAGCACAAAATATGAGACTCACTACATGAAGAACATGGTGCTACTTTGAAGCACAAGTGTGGAAAAAGAGATAGTAGCATTGCCCTTTTTTTTGGCCTTCCTTTTTTTGGCCTTTCTATTTTTTTTTATTTGGGCAATGATGATCATCACACTTCTATTGATTACAACATGAGGATTACAACTCGAAACTAGAACAAGATATGACTCTATATGAATGCCTCCGGCGGTGTACCGGGATGGTGCAATGAATCAAGAGTGACATGTACGAAAAATAATGCATGGTGGCTTTGCCAAAAATACGATGTCAACTACATGATCATGCAATGGCAATATGACAAAAGTAATGTATGTCATAATAATGATGAACGGAACGGTGGAAAGTTGCATGGCAATATATCTCGGAATGGCTATGGAAATGCCATAATAGGTAGGTATAGTGGCTGTTTTGAGGAAGATATAGGGAGGTTTATGTGTGATAGAGCGTATCGTATCACGGAGTTTGGATGCACCGGTGAAGTTTGCGCCAACTCTCAATGTGAGAAAGGGCAATGCACGGTACTGAAGAGGCTAGCAATGGCGGAAAGGTAAAAGTGCGTATAATCCATAGACTCAACATTAGTCAAAAGAACTCATATACTTATTGCAAAAATTTAGAAGTCATCAAAAATCAAGTACTACGCGCTGTTGGAAATATGCCCTAGAGGCAATAATAAAAGGATTATTATTATATTTCCTTGTTCATGATAATTATCTTTTATTCATGCTATAATTGTATTATCCGGAAATCATAATACACGTGTGAATACATAGACCACAATATGTCCCTAGTGAGCCTCTAGTTGACTAGCTCGTTGATCAACAGATAGTCATGGTTTCCTGACTATGGACATTGGATGTCATTGATAACGAGATCACATCATTAGGAGAATGATGTGATGGACAAGACCCAATGCTAAGCATAGCACAAGATCGTGTAGTTCGTTTGCTAGAGCTTTTCCAATGTCAAGTATCTTTTCCTTAGACCATGCGATCGTGTAACTCCCGGACACCGTAGGAGTGCTTTGGGTGTACCAAACGTCACAACGTAACTGGGTGACTATAAAGGTATACTATGAGTATCTCCAAAAGTGTCTGTTGGGTTGACACGGATCGAGACTGGGATTTGTCACTCCGTATGACGGAGAGGTATCTCTGGGCCCACTCAGTAATGCATCATCATAATGAGCTCAGAGTGACCAAGTGTTTGGGATCATGCATTACGGTACGAGTAAAGTGACTTGCCGGTAACGAGATTGAACGAGGTATTGGGATACCAAAAATCGAATCTCGGGCAAGTAACATACCGATTGACAAAGGGAATTGTATACGGGGTTGCTTAAATCCTCGACATCGTGGTTCATCCGATGAGATCATCGAGGAGCATGTGGGAGCCAACATGGGTATCCAGATCCCGCTGTTGGTTATTGATCGGAGATCCGTCTCGGTCATGTCTACGTGTCTCTCGAACCCGTAGGGTCTACACACTTAAGGTTCGGTGACGCTAGGGTTGTAGAGATATTAGTATGCAGCAAACCGAAAGTTGTTCGGAGTCCCGGATGAGATCCCGGATGTCACGAGGAGTTCCAGAATGGTCCGGAGGTAAAGAATTATATATGGGAAGTCGAGTTTCGGCCATCGGGAAAGTTTTGGGGGTCACCGGTATTGTACCGGGACCACCGGAAGGGTCCGGGGGGTCCACCTATCCCGGAGGGCCCCATGGGCTGAAGTGGGAGGGGAACCAGCCCCTGGTGGTCTGGTGCGCCCCCCCTTGGGCCCCCCTGCGCCTAGGGTTGGGAACCCTAGGGGAGGGGGCGCCTCCACTTGCCTTGGGGGGCAAGGCACCCCCTTGGCCGCCGCCCCCCTAGGAGATCCCATCTCCTAGGGCCGGCGCCCCCCTAGGGACCCTATATATAGAGGGGGGAGGGAGGGCAGCTTCACCCTTGCACTTGGCGCCTCCCTTCCCCCTTGCTACACCTCTCCCTCCCGCAGACGCTTGGCGAAGCCCTGCCGGGATCCCTGCTGCATCCACCACCGCGCCGTCGTGCTTCTGGATCTTCATCAACCTCTCCTTCCCTTGCTGGATCAAGAAGGAGGAGACGTCACGCTAACCGTACGTGTGTTTAACACGGAGGTGCCGTCCGTTCGGCGCT
The DNA here is from genome assembly GCF_002162155.2 of Triticum dicoccoides. Taxonomy (NCBI): domain Eukaryota; kingdom Viridiplantae; phylum Streptophyta; class Magnoliopsida; order Poales; family Poaceae; genus Triticum; species Triticum dicoccoides. The sequence goes on along the minus strand of NC_041393.1, from coordinate 746,033,392 downwards.
AGGATCTCCGGTGATTTGGATCACGACGAGTACGACTCCCTCAACCCCGTTCCCTTGAACGCTTCCGCTCGATCTACAAGGGTATGTAGATGCACTCCTCTCTCTCGTTGCTAGATGAACTCATAGATTGATCTTGGTGAAACCGTAGGAAATTTTTTGTTTTCTGCAATGTTCCCCAATAGTGGCATCATGAGCCAGGTTTATGCGTAGTTCTCTTTGCACGAGTAGAACACAAATCTGTTGTGGGCGTAGATGTTGTCAACTTTCTTGCCACTACTAGTCTTATTTTTCTTCAGCGGTATTGTGGGATGAAGCGGCCCGGACCGACCTTACACGTACGCTTACGTGAGATAGGTTCCACCAACTGACATGCACTAGTTGCATAAGGTGGCTAGCGGGTGTCTGTCTCTCCCACTTTAGTTGGAGCGGATTCGATGAAAAGGGTCCTTATGAAGGGTAAATAGAAGATGACAAATCACGTTGTGGTTTTTTCGTAGGTAAGAAAACGTTCTTGCTAGAACCCTATTGCAGCCACGTAAAAGATGCAACAACAATTAGAGGACGTCTAACTTGTTTTTGCAGCAATTGCTTTGTGATGTGATATGGCCAAAAGTTGTGATGAATGGTGAATGATATATTGTGATGTATGAGATCATGTTATTGTAATAGGAATCACGACTTGCATGTCGATGAGTATGACAACCGGCAGGAGCCATAGGAGTTGTCTTAATTATTGTATGACTTATGTGTCAATTATTTAACGCCATGTAATTACTTTACTTTATTGCTAAACCGTTAGCTATAATAGTAGAAGTAATAGTTGGCGAGAAACTTCATGGAGATCATGATGATGGAAATCATGGTGTCATGCCGGTGACGAAGATGATCATGGAGCCCCGAAGATGGAGATCAAAGGAGCTATATGATATTGGCCATATCATGTCACTACTATTTGATTGCATGTGATATTTATCATGTTTTTGCATCTTGTTTACTTAGAACGACGGTAGTAAATAAGATGATCCCTCATAATAATTTCAAGAAAGTGTTCCCCCTAACTGTGCGCCGTTGCGACAGTTCGTTGTTTCGAAGCACCACGTGATGATCGGGTGTGATAGATTCCAACGTTCACATACAACGGGTGTAAGACAGATTTACACATGCAAAACACTTAGGTTAACTTGACGAGCCTAGCATGTACAGACATGGCCTCGGAACACAAGAGACCGAAAGGTCGAACATGAGTCGTATGAAAGATACGATCAACATGGAGATGTTCACCGATGATGACTAGTCCGTCTCACGTTATGATCGGACACGGCCTAGTCGACTCGGATCATGTAACACTTAGATGACTAGAGGGATGTCTAATCTGAGTGGGAGTTCATTAAATAATTTGATTAGATGAACTTAATTATCATGGACTTAGTCTAAAATCTTTGCAAAAAATGTCTTGTAGATCAAATGGCCAACGCTCATGTCAACATGAACTTCAACGCGTTCCTAGAGAAAACCAAGCTGAAAGATGATGGCAGCAACTATACAGACTGGGTCCGGAACCTGAGGATCATCCTCATAGCTGCCAAGAAAGCATATGTCCTAGAAGGAGCGCTAGGTGAAGCACCCATCCCAGAGAACCATGACGTTATGAACGCTTGGTAGTCACGTGCTGATGATTACTCCCTCGTTCAGTGCGGCATGCTTTACAGCTTAGAACCGGGGCTCCAAAAGTGTTTTGAGCAACACAGAGCATATGAGATGTTCGAGGAGCTGAAAATGGTTTTCCAGGCTCACGCCCGGGTCGAGAGATATGAAGTCTCCGACAAGTTCTATAGTTGTAAGATGGAGGAAAATAGTTCTGTCAGTGAGCACATACTCAAAATGTCTGGGTTGCACAACCGCCTATCCCAGCTGGACATTAACCTCCCGGACGAGGCGGTCATTGAAAAAATCCTTCAGTCGCTCCCACCGAGCTACAAGAGCTTTGTGATGAACTACAATATGCAGGGGATGGTTAAAACTATTCCTGAAATATTTTCAATGCTGAAGTCAGCAAAGGTAGAAATCAAAAAGGAACATCAAGTGTTGATGGTCAATAAAACCACCAAGTTCAAGAAAGGCAAGGGTAAGAAGAACTTCAAGAAGGACGGCAAGGATGTTGCCGCGCCCGGTAAGCCAGTTGCCGGGAAGAAGTCAAAGAATGGACCCAAGCCTGAGACTGAGTGCTTTTATTGCAAAGGGAAGGGTCACTGGAAGCGGAACTGCCCCAAATACTTAGCGGACAAGAAGGCCGGCAACACTAAAGGTATATGTGATATACATGTAATTGATGTGTACCTTACCAGTGCTCGTAGTAGCTCCTGGGTATTTGATACCGGTGTCGTTGCTCATATTTGTAATGGAAAGCAGGAGCTACGGAATAAGCGGAGACTGGCGAAGGACGAGGTGACGATGCGCGTCGGGAATGGTTCCAAGGTCGATGTGATCGCCGTCGGCACGCTACCTCTACATTTACCCACGGGATTAGTTTTAAACCTCAATAATTGTTTTTTAGTGCCACGTTTGAGCATGAACATTGTATCTGGATCTCGTTTAATACGATATGGCTACTCATTTAAATCCGAGAATAATGGTTGTTCTATTTATATGAGAGATATGTTTTATGGTCATGCCCCGATGGTCAATGGTTTATTCTTAATGAATCTCAAACGTAATGTTACACATATTCATAGTGTGAATACCACAAGATGTAAAGTTGATAACGATAGTCCCACATACTTGTGGCACTCCCGCCTTGGTCACATTGGTGTCAAGCGCATGAAGAAGCTCCATGCAGATGGACTTTTAGAGTCTCTCGATTATGAATCATTTGACACATGCGAACCATGCCTCATGGGCAAAATGACTAAGACTCCGTTCTCCGGAACAATGGAGCGAGCAACCAACTTATTGGAAATCATACATACTGATGTGTGCGGTCCAATGAGCGTTGAGGCTCGCGGAGGATATCGTTATGTTCTCACTCTCACTAATGACTTGAGTAGATATGGGTATGTCTACTTGATGAAACACAAGTGTGAGACCTTTGAAAAGTTCAAGGAATTTCAGAATGAAGTAGAGAATCAACATGACTGAAAAATAAAGTTCTTACGATCAGATCGCGGAGGAGTGTAGGACCTTGAGTAGAGGTGTCTAGAGGGGGGGGTGATTAGACACTAACTACCAAAGTTGCAGTTTTTAGCAAATTTAAGGTTAAGTGGAGTTTAGGCACAAGTTTAACATTCACAACACATAGCAAGCAAGCATGCAAAGAGTATATGAGCAGCGGAAAGTAAAGCATGCAACTTGCAAGAATGTAAAGGGAAGGGTTTTGGAGGATTCAAACGCAATTGGAGACACGGATGTTTTTGGCGTGGTTCCGATAGGTGGTGCTATCGTACATCCACGTTGATGGAAAATTCAACCCACGAAGGGTAACGGTTGCGCGAGTCCACGAAGGGCTCCACCCAAGAAGGGTCCACGAAGAAGCAACCTTGTCTATCCCACCATGGTCGTCGCCCATGAAGGACTTGCCTCACTAGCGGTAGATCTTCACGAAGTTGGCGATCTCCTTTCCCTTTACAAACTCCTTGGTTCAACTCCACAATCTTTGTCGGAGGCTCCCAAGTGACACCTAGCCAATCTAGGAGACACCACTCTCCAAGAAGTAACAAATGGTGCGTTGATGATGAACTCCTTGCTCTTGTGCTTCAAATGATAGTCTCCCCAACACTCAACTCTCTCTCATAGGATTTGGATCTGGTGGAAAGAAGATTTGAGTGGAAAGCAACTTGGGGAAGGCTAGAGATCAAGATTCATATGATAGGAATGGAATATCTTGGCCTCAACACATGAGTAGGTAGTTCTCTCTCAGAACTGGTAAGTTGGAAGTGTAGGTTTGTTCTGATGGCTCTCTCCATGAATGAAGAGGAGGTGGAGGGGTATATATAGCCTCCACACAAAATCTAACTGTTACACACAATTTACCAATCTCGGTGGGACCGAATCAACAAACTCGGTCAGACCGATTTAGTAAACCTAGTGACCGTTAGGATTTTCGGTGGGACCGAAATGCAACTCGGTAGGACCGATATGGTTAGGGTTAGGGCATAACGTAATCTCGGTGAGACCAATTACACAAACTCGGTAAGACCAATTTTGGTAATTAGCTAACCAGAGAGTTGGTCAGGTAAACTCGATGGAACCGATTTGCTCTTTTCGGTGAGACTGAAATGTTACAAAAGGGAAACAGAGAGTTTACATTGCAATCTCGGTGGGACCGATCGCTCACTTCGGTTAGACCGAAACATCACGAAGGGAAACAGAGAGATTACAATCCCATCTCGGTGAGACCGAGATCCCTATCGGTGAGACCGATTTGCCTAGGGTTTGTGGCAGTGGCTATGACATCTAAACTCGGTGGCGCCGGATAGAAAGAATCGGTGTGACCGATTTTGGCTTTAGGTTTAGGTCAAATGAGGATGTGAGAAAGTAGTTGAGGGTTTTGGAGCATATCACTAAGCACATGAAGCAAGAGGCTCATTAAGCAACACCTCATCCCTCCTTGATAGTATTGGCTTTTCCTATAGACTCAATGTGATCTTGGATCACTGAAATATAAAATGAAGAGTCTTGAGCTTGAAGCTTTAGCCAATCCCTTGTCCTTAGCATCTTGAAGGAGTTCCACATCCTTTAGTCCATGCCACTTCATTGTTGAACTTGTCTGAAATATACTAGATAAAAGTGTTAGTCCAACAAGAGATATGTTGGCATTAATTACCAAAACCACAAAGGGAGCACTTGTGCTTTCAATATCCCCCTTTTTCTTTTTGGTAATTGATGACAACATACATCAAAGCTTTAGATAAGGATATAAAGAATAGCAAGTAAAGCTTTGGAAAGACATGTAACAAGCATAGGCTCCCCCTACATGTATGCAATCATGTGAAATATAGAATATAGAAGCATGTGAGAGCATAACCATGGCAGAGTAAGCAATGAGTTACATGTATCTTGGCCATATGCATCAGAGCAAAGAATATTAAAGAAAATACCTTCATGCTCATGAGTCCTTCTTGCAAACAGTATGTACATCAGCAAGAATTCCTCATACACATGATTATGATGCATATACTTACCTTGTAGTCTTGAGTTGGCTTAGGATGGAATGAACCTGCACAAACAAGGTTAGATAACACAGGTACATCCACTAACTAGGGCAAACAGAAGAAACCACAAGAATACCAAGACTGGGATGACATGTAGAGAGTGAGTACAAAGTAACACATTGGATTAGACACGTCCCCAAGAGTAAAGATGTGTAGTGAATTTAAATGATTTCTTTCCCTTAGATGTCTTGCTCCCCCTGAATCTAGCATGGGATACTGGGAGAAGATAGGGAACAGAAAATCAGAGCTGAAAGAATCTGAATGAACAGAGGTAGTGCAAACTAATGCAAATAAGCACATATGAACATGTCTTTCCCCCCAAAAGACATGTGGCATCTCTCCTCTTGAACACCAAGCATCTGGGATCCTTGAGAAATACTTTCTACTTCAGTATTTTCTCCCCCTGGAGATCTCTCTCTCCCCCTGTGGAAGTGATATTCTCTGATGTGATCTCTCCCTAAATGATAAGCTATGATGTGATCTCTCTCTCCCCCTTTGACATCAATTTCCAAGAAGGGCTTCTGGAATTTGTCGTGAATGGGTTTGATCCTTGAGTCACAGCACAAAGCATTTATAAAAATGTGATGCTTGTAGAGGACAAGATTCATTGAGTGGAGCTGGAACAGACGAAACACAGAATAAGTGGCAAACTGTTTTTCCTGTGGTGAAATCGGTGGCACCGAGTTGTATGCTTCAGTTGTACCGAAAGAATTCGGTTGGACCGAAAATAACTAATCGGTGAAACTGAGTTCATCGTAGAGAAAACACTTGTCACCTCAGCTCACTAGACTAATAGGATCTCACAAAGATTTGCAAGGAATTAACTAAATGATATGCAATGAATTGGATGCATAAAATGCAGAGCAAACAAAAATAAAAGAAATAAAGAAATCTAGATGAAGTTTTTTTTTTGGAAAAAGGGGAAACAAATATGCATGAGACAAATGCAAAAACACAGAAAAGAACACAAGAGAACTTCATCTAGAGATGGTCGGCGACAAAGTCACCTATGTTAGAGTATATTGACTTAGGAGTCAAGTGAGATCACTTGATCATAGGTCATACTCATCGTTTAAGATCAAAATGGGGTTACCATTTTTTGTTCAAGCATCTTGATGTATTCACATCTTGTCGAGTTGCTTTAGCTCATGTCTTGGAGTAAAGCTTCTCTAAGATGGAATAACATACCTTGGTTGGTGGTGTTGATCATGTAGTTGAACTTGTGTGGATTTCTCAAGGTTGATGTAGCTCATCAAGAGTTGGGAGCACCACTTGGAATTTGAGTCCATCTACCTACATGGGTTAGTTCTTGCAAGGAAGAGCACTTGTGTATCCAAAAATGACAATCATGAAGCTCAACATAGAATTTGTCATAGGATATGTTTGAATGGTTTCGTGCTTCCTTGTCCTCAACCACCTTTGTGTAGATACTTGGTGATGTAGAGATTGCTCAAGATGTGAGTAGGTTACAATCTCATGGAATTTGATTCAACCAAGTACCTACATGGGTTAGATAACATGCAAGATGCAAATATGTCCAAGATATAAGATTTTCATCATAAGAGAAATATCAAGGATTAGTCATAAGCTCATGTCTTGCATGTATCCAGTGGAGTTTCTACTCCAAGTTTGAAGAATCAATGATGTTCAATTCTCCTCTCAACCTGCAAAAAACTTTCTCATCAAGAGGTTTAGTGAATATATCCGCTAATTGCTTTTCAATGCGAACATGCTTAAGATCAATGTCACCCTTAGCAACATGATCTCGAATGAAATGATGACGAACTTAAATATGCTTAGTTCGAGAATGTTGCACAGGATTATGTTCAATTTTGATAGCACTTTCATTGTCACAAAGCAATGGAACATGTTTCACATATATCCCATAATCTTTAAGAGTTTGGCTCATCCAAAGTAATTGAGCACAACATGAACCAACGGCAATGTATTCCGCTTCGGCAGTGAATAAGGATACCGAGTTTTGTTTCTTGGAGGACCAAGACACAAGAGATCTACCAAGAAATTGACAAGTGCCCGAAGTGGACTTTCTATCAACCTTGTCTCCGGCATAGTCTGAGTCAGAGTAGCCAACAAGATCGAAAGAGGCCCTCTTAGGATACCAAATGCCAAAATTTGGTGTATGTATTAAGTATCTCACTATCCTTTTCACAGCCTTAAGATGACATTCTTTAGGAGCAGCTTGATATCTTGCACACATGCACACACTTAGCATAATATCGGGACGTGAAGCACATAGGTATAACAATGAACCAATCATAGAGCGATAGACCTTTTGATCAACTGGTTCACCATCTTTGGTCAAATCAAGATGTCCACTAGTAGGCATGGGTGTATACATACCTTTGCATTCTTGTATATTGAACTTCTTGAATAAGTCCTTAGTGTACTTCATTTGAGAGACAAAAGTACCTTCCTTAGTTTGCTTGATTTGCAACCCAAGAAAGAATTTGAGTTCACTCATCATTGACATCTCAAACTTCTCCGACATTAGCTTTCCAAACTTCTCACTAAAATGAGGGTTAGTTGATCCAAATATGATATCATCAACATAAATTTGGCATACAAATAATTCTCCATTAACCCTTTTAGTAAAAAGAGTAGAATCAGTTTTCCAATTTCAAATCCCTTTCCAAGAAGAAACTTCGTTAAGCATTTGTACCAAGGTCTAGGAGATGGTTTAAGACCATAAAGAGCTTTGTGAAGTTTGTAAACATGATTTGGTTTCTTAGGATTGATAAAGTCGGGAGGTTGTTTAACATAAACTTCCTCCTCTATTTCACCATTTAGAAAAGCACTTTTAATGTCCATTTGGTACAATGTGATATCATGGTGATTAGCATGGGCAAGTAAGATGCGAATAGACTCAAGTCTAGCAACGGGAGCATAAGTCTCACTATAGTCCATACCTTCGACTTGTGTGTAGCCTTGGGCGACGAGATGTGATTTGTTGCGAACTACTTATCCATCTTCATCTTGCTTGTTGTGAAACACCCATTTGGTACCGATGGTGTTGTGGTTGTTGTCGGGCTTCTCAACCAATGTCCAAACTTGGTTTCTCTCAAAGTTGTGTAGCTCTTCATGCATAGCATTTATCCAATCCGGATCTTCCAATGCTTCTTCAACCTTCATAGGTTCAATGCTAGAGATGAAAGAATAGTTTTCACAAAAGTTAGCTAAACAAGTTTTAGAGCGAGTGATTCTCCCGGTTTGAATATCATTGTAGATTTGCTCGACGGGATGGTCTTTAGAAATTCTTGCTCGAACTTGTGAAAGCTTTTGCTTGGTTCTTGGTTGAACATCTTCTTCATCTTCTTCTTCTTCTTCTTGATCTTCTTCATTGTTGGCGTTGTTGTTCTATTGTCGTGGTGGAGAAGGAGGTTGTTGACGTTCTTCATGCACTTCCTCGTTTTCTTCATCTTGGTGTGTCCCACTTGTGGATGCTTCCGTATCAACTCTTGGTTCACCTTGTCATGAAGTAGAAGCTTCCACTTGGACGAACGAGATACTCTCCTTCACCTCCGTTGGATGAACCTTGCCAATAGACAAGTCTTGGATTGTTTCCGAAGGATCTTTGTCTCCTACATCAATTGGCAATTGCTCTACTTGCGAGCCGTTAGATTCATCAAACTTCACATCTACCGTCTCTTCAACCTTTCGGGTGAAATTGTTGTAGACATGGTATGTGTGACAGTTTGAGACATAACCTAGTAGGAAACCTTCGTGAGACTTAGAAGCAAATTTAGAACGATGATGCTTATCAAGAATGTAGCACTTTGAGCCGAATACTCGAAAGTATCCAACTTGGGGTTTGTTACCGGTGAGGATC
>NC_041393.1:745986625-746023922 GCF_002162155.2 Triticum dicoccoides | reverse complement strand
TCTTGCCGAGTAGCTTGTGAAGATACACGCGATTTGTTGCATGACAAGCTGTCTCAACCGCTTCTGCCCAAAAGTGCTTCGGTGTCTTGTACTCATCAAGCATCATTCTCGCCATTTCGATGAGCGTCCGGTTCTTCCTCTCAACAACTCCATTTTGTTGAGATGTGTACGTAGCCGAGAACTCGTGTGAAATACCTTCTTCATCAAGAAAGGTGTCCACATTTGCGTTCTTGAACTCCATTCCGTTGTCGCTGTGAACCTTCTTGATCTTCACTTCAAACTGATTTTGGGCCTTCCTAGCGAAGTTTTTGAAGATCTTTTGGACCTGTGATTTATCATCGAGAAAGAACACCCACGTAAATCTTGAAAAATCATCAACTATAAGTAGACCAAAAGAATTTCCACCGAGACTCTTGTAAGAGTTGGGACCAAAAAGATCCATGTGAAGTAGCTCAAGTGGCCTCCTTGTGGTCATGATGTTCTTCACGAGATGCCTTCCTCCAACCTGTTTACCTGCTTGACAAGCACTGCAAAGTCTATCCTTATCAAATATGACATCGTTAACATCAAGGATATGATTCCCTTTTATAAGCTTGTCAAGGTTTCTCATGCCAACGTGACCTAGTCGTCTATGCCATAACCAACCTTTTGAGGATTTAGCAATGAAGCAAGTTTTATGTTGGGCCTTTTTAGTGGAATCAACAATGTATAGATCACCTCTATGTATGCCGGTAAAGACCATTTTATGATTGTCTCAACGAAACACTTGGCAATCTACTTCAGTAAATAGAAAATTGAAACCGAAATCAGCAAGTCTAGATACTGAAAGTAAGTTGTAGCCAAGAGATCCAATGAGCATAACATTCTGAATGGAGCTGTCATGTGATATGGCCACCTTACCGAGGCCAACCACCTTACCCTTTGAGTTGTCACCGAAAGTGACATACTTTCGAGGACTATCATTTTCAGCAAGCTCACGAAACATGTCTTTATCTCCGGTCATGTGATCGGTACATCCACTGTCAAGGACCCATTCCTTTCCTCCTGCCATATATCCCCGAAGGTTTGCCATAAGACCAAAATGTCTCATTGCATCATCAAGATCAAAGTCATCATCATCATCCTCATCATAGTATCCATGTTCAACATCGTCATGTGGTGGTTCAATTCCTAGTGAGAGTGATTCATTAGTATGAGTTTGACAATAATCTTGCTTATGAATTCTAGTGGCTTCGGAAATAATATCGCTAATAATTCCAACATTTCCTTTGGCACGCATAAGATTTGTAAGTTCAAATAGACGATCACAAAACATAGGATCATTGGAATTCATCTTACTCAAGGCAATAGAATTATGAAGAATTTCATCAAGATTTTTCAAAGAATAATCAGGAAACCGTTCATCAAGAAATTTCCATATAGTGTAAGCACACTCAAGAGTAGGCAGTTTTATAATCAAGTTTCTAGGCAAGCCTCTAGTGATAAGATTAACAGTTCTAACATTCCTAATCATGTCAATAGACTCATCAAGGGTAGGATGCATAGGATCAACATAAGGTGCACAAGGACTAGCAATGTACTTGTTCAAATTATATTGATTGAAAATTACAAGCATCACATTTTTCCACTCATGAAAATACTCTCCATCAAGTATAGGCACTCTATGTCTAAGACTCCCCAAAGTAGACTCATCCATCTTCCTCCAATGGTGATTAAACCAAGGCAATGGAGACCAATGCTCTGATACCACTTGTAGGACCTTGAGAAGAGGTGTCTAGAGGGGGGGTGATTAGACACTAAGTACCAAAGTTGCAGTTTTTAGCAAATTTAAGTTTAAGTGGAGTTTAGGCACAAGTTTAACATTCACAACACATAGCAAGCAAGCATGCAAAGAGTATATGAGCAATAGAAAGTAAAGCATGCAACTTGCAAGAATGTAAAGGGAAGGGTTTTGGAGGATTCAAACGCAATTGGAGACACGGATGTTTTTGGCGTGGTTCCGATAGGTGGTCCTATCGTACATCCACGTTGATGGAGACTTCAACCCACGAAGGGTAACGGTTGCGCGAGTCCACGGAGGGCTCCACCCAAGAAGGGTCCACGAAGAAGCAACCTTGTCTATCCCACCATGGCCATCGCCCACGAAGGACTTGCCTCACTAGCGGTAGATCTTCATGAAGTAGGCGATCTCCTTGCCCTTACAAACTCCTTGGTTCAACTCCACAATCTTTGTCGGAGGCTCCCTAGTGACACCTAGCCAATCTAGGAGACACCACTCTCCAAGAAGTAATAAATGGTGTGTTAATGATGAACTCCTTGCTCTTGTGCTTCAAATGATAGTCTCCCCAACACTCAACTCTCTCTCATAGGATTTGGATCTGGTGGAAAGAAGATTTGAGTGGAAAGCAACTTGGGGAAGGCTAGAGATCAAGATTCATATGGTAGGAATGGAATATCTTGGCTTCAACACATGAGTAGGTAGTTCTCTCTCAGAACTGGTAAGTTGGAAGTGTAGGTTTGTTCTGATGGCTCTCTCCACGAATGAAGAGGAGGTGGAGGCGTATATATAGCCTCCACACAAAATCTAACCGTTACACACAATTTACCAATCTCGGTGGGACCGAATCAACAAACTCGGTCAGACCGATTTAGTAAACATAGTGACCGTTAGGATTTTCGGTGGGACCGAAATGCAACTCAGTAGGACCGATATGGTTAGGGTTAGGGCATAACGTAATCTCGGTGAGACCGATTACACAAACTCGGTAAGACCGATTTTGGTAATTAGCCAACCAGAGAGTTGGTCAGGTAAACTCGGTGGGACTGATTTGCTCTTTTCGGTGAGACCAAAATGTTACAAAAGGGAAACAGAGAGTTTACATTGCAATCTCGGTGGGACCGATCGCTCACTTCGGTTAGACCGAAACATTACGAAGGGAAACAGAGAGATTACAATCCCATCTCGGTGAGACCGAGATCCCTATCGGTGAGAGCGATTTGCCTTGGGTTTGTGGCAGTGGCTATGACATCTAAACTCGGTGGCGCCGGATAGAAAGAATCGGTGTGACCGATTTTGGCTTTAGGTTTAGGTCAAATGAGGATGTGAGAAAGTAGTTGAGGGTTTTGGAGCATATCACTAAGCACATGAAGCAAGAGGCTCATTAAGCAACACCTCATCCCTCCTTGATAGTATTGGCTTTTCCTATAGACTCAATGTGATCTTGGATCACTGAAATATAAAATGAAGAGTCTTGAGCTTGAAGCTTTAGCCAATCCCTTGTCCTTAGCATCTTGAAGGAGTTCCACATCCTTTTGTCCATGCCACTTCATTGTTGAACTTGTCTGAAATATACTAGATAAAAGTGTTAGTCCAACAAGAGATATGTTAACATTAATTACCAAAACCACCTAGGGAGCACTTGTGCTTTCAAGGAGAATATTTAAGTCACGAATTTGGTACGCACTTAAGGAAATGTGGAATCGTTTCACAACTCACGCCGCCTGGAACACCTCAATGTAATGGTGTGTCCGAACGTCGTAATCACACTCTATTGGATATGGTGTGATCTATGATGTCTCTTACCGATTTACCGCTATCATTTTGGGGATACACTCTAGATACAACTACATTCACTTTAAATAGGGCTCCGTCTAAATCCCTTGAGACGACACCGTATGAATTATGGTTTGGGAAGAAACCTAAGCTGTTGTTTCTAAAAGTTTGGGGATGCGATGCTTATGTCAAGAAACTTCAACCTGAAAAGCTCGAACCAAAGTCGGAAAAATGCATCTTCATAGGATACCCTAAGGAAACCATTGGGTATACCTTCTACCTTAGATCCAAAGGCAAGATCTTTGTTGCCAAGAACAGATCCTTTCTGGAAAAAGAGTTTCTCTCGAAAGGAGTAAGTGGGAGGAAAGTAGAACTCGATGAAGTACTACCTCTTGAACCGGAGAGTAGTGCAACTCAGGAAAATGTTCCTATGGTGCCTACACCGACTGGAGAGGCAATTAATGATGATGATCAAGGTACTTCGGATCAAGTTGCTACTGAACTTCGTAGGTCCACAAGGACACGTTCCACACCAGAGTGGTATGGCAACCCTGTCCTGGAAATCATGTTGTTAGACAACGGTGAACCTTCAAACTATGAAGAAGCGATGGCGGGCCCAAATTCCAACAAATGGCTTGAAGCCATGCAATCCGAGATAGAATCCATGTATAAAAACAAAGTATGGACTTTGACAGACTTGTCCGATGATCGGCGAGCGATAGAAAATAAATGGATCTTTAAGAAGAAGACGGACGCGGATGGTAATGTTACCATCTATAAAGCTCGACTTGTCGCTAAGGGTTATCGGCAAGTTCAAGGGGTTGACTACGATGAGACTTTTTCTCCCGTAGCGAAGCTGAAGTCCGTCCGAATCATGTTAGCAATTGCCGCATACTATGATTATGAGATATGGCAGATGGACGTCAAAACGGCATTCCTTAACGGCTATCTTAAGGAAGAACTGTATATGATGCAGTCGGATGGTTTTGTCGATCCTAAGAATGCAAACAAGGTACGCAAGCTCCAGCAATCCATTTATGGGCTGGTGCAAGCATCTCGGAGTTGGAACATTCGCTTTGATGAGATGATCAAAGCGTTTGGGTTTATGCAGACTTATGGAGAAGCCTGCGTTTACAAGAAAGTGAGTGGGAGCTCTGTAGCATTTCTCATATTATATGTAGATGACATACTTTTGATGGGAAATGATATAGAACTTTTGGACAGCATTAAGGCCTACTTGAATAAGTGTTTTTCAATGAAGGACCTTGGAGAAGCTGCTTACATATTAGGAATCAAGATCTATAGGGATAGATCAAGACGCCTCATAGGTCTTTCACAAAGCACATACCTTGATAAGATATTGAAGAAGTTCAATATGGATCAGTCCAAGAAAGGGTTCTTGCCCGTATTGCAAGGTGTGAGATTGAGCTCGGCTCAATGCCCGACCATGGCAGAAGATATAGAAGAGATGAGTGTCATCCCCTATGCCTCAGCCATAGGACCTATTATGTATGTCATGCTGTGTACCATACCTGATGTAAGCCTTGCCGTAAGTTTGGTATGAAAGTACCAAAGTAATCCCGGCAAGGAACACTGGACAGCGGTCAAGAATATCCTGAAGTACCTGAAAAGGACAAAGGACATGTTTCTCGTCTATGGAGGTGACGAAGAGCTCGTCGTAAAGGGTTACGCCGATGCTAGCTTCGACACAGATCTGGATGACTCTAAGTCACAAACCGGATACGTGTATATGTTGAATCGTGGAGCAGTAAGCTGGTGCAGTTGCAAGCAGAGCGTCGTGGCGGGATCTACATGTGAAGCGGAGTACATGGCAGCCTCGAAGGCAGCGCATGAAGCAATATGGATGAAGGAGTTCATCACCGACCTAGGAGTCATACCCAATGCGTCGGGGCCAATCACTCTCTTCTGTGACAACACTAGAGCTATTGCCCTTGCCAAGGAGCCCAGGTTTCACAACAAGACCAGGCACATCAAGCGTCGTTTCAACTCCATCTGTGAAAATGTTCAAGATGGAGACATAGATATTTGCAAAGTACATACGGATCTGAATGTCGTAGATCCGTTGACTAAACCTCTTCCACGAGCAAAACATGATCAACACCAGAACTCTATGGGTGTTCGATTCATCACAATGTAACTAGATTATTGACTCTAGTGCAAGTGGGAGACTATTGGAAATATGCCCTAGAGGCAATAATAAAAGGATTATTATTATATTTCCTTGTTCATGATAATTATCTTTTATTCATGCTATAATTGTATTATCTGGAAATCATAATACACATGTGAATACATAGACCACAATATGTCCCTAGTGAGCCTCTAGTTGAGTAGCTCGTTGATCAACAGATAGTCATGGTTTCCTGACTATGGACATTGGATGTCATTGATAATGAGATCACATCATTAGGAGAATGATGTGATGGACAAGACCCAATCCTAAGCATAGCACAAGATCGTGTAGTTCGTTTTCTAGAGCTTTTCCAATGTCAAGTATCTTTTCCTTAGACCATGCGATCGTGTAACTCCCGGACACCGTAGGAGTGCTTTGGGTGTACCAAACGTCACAATGTAACTGGGTGACTATAAAGGTATACTACGGGTATCTCCGAAAGTGTCTTTTGGGTTGACACGGATCGAGATTGGTATTTGTCACTCCGTATGACGGAGAGGTATCTCTGGGCCCACTCAGTAATGCATCATCATAATGAGCTCAAAGTGACCAAGTGTCTGGTCACGGGATCATGCATTACGGTACGAGTAAAGTGACTTGCCGGTAACGAGATTGAACGAGGTATTGGGACACCGACGATCGAATCTCGGGCAAGTAACATACCGATTGACAAAGGGAATTGTATATGGGGTTGCTTGAATCCTCGACATCGTGGTTCATCCGATGAGATCATCGAGGAGCATGTGGGAGCCAACATGGGTATCTAGATCCCGCTGTTGGTTATTGATCGGAGAGTCGTCTCGGTCATGTCTACGTGTCTCCCGAACCCGTAGGGTGTACACACTTAAGGTTCGGTGATGCTAGGGTTGTAGAGATATTAGTATGCAGCAAACCGAAAGTTGTTCAGGGTCCCGGATGAGATCCCAGACGTCACGAGGAGTTCCGGAATGGTCCGGAGGTAAAGAAATATATATGGGAAGTCGAGTTTCGGCCATCGGGAAAGTTTCGGGGGTCACCGGTATTGTACCGGGACCACCAGAAGGGTCCCGGGGGTCCACCGGGTGGGGCCACCTATCCCGGAGGGCCCCATGGGCTGAAGTGGGAGGGGAACCAGCCCCTGGTGGGCTGGTGCGCCCCCCCTTGGGCCGCCCCTGCGCCTAGGGTTGGGAACCCTAGGGGAGGGGGCGCCTCCACTTGCCTTGGGGGGCAAGGCACCCCCTTGGCCGCCCCCCCTAGGAGATCCCATCTCCTAGGGCTGCCCCCCTAGGGACCCTATATATACAGGGAGGGAGGGAGGGCAGAGGCACCCTTGCACTTGGCGCCTCCCTTCCCCCTTGCTACACCTCTCCCTCCCGCAGACGCTTGGCGAAGCCCTTCCGGGATCCCTGCTTCATCCACCACCACGCCGTCGTGCTGCTGGATCTTCATCAACCTCTCCTTCCCCCTTGCTGGATCAAGAAGGAGGAGACGTCACGCTGACCGTACGTGTGTTGAATGCGGAGGTGCCGTCCGTTCGGCGCTAGGATCTCCGGTGATTTGGATCACGACGAGTACGACTCCCTCAACCCCGTTCTCTTGAACGCTTCCGCTCGATCTACAAGGGTATGTAGATGCACTCCTCTCTCTCGTTGCTAGATGAACTCATAGATTGATCTTGGTGAAAACATAGGAATTTTTTTGTTTTCTGCAACGTTCCCCAACATGCGCATGATCCTAGGGGGATAGATTGGTAGGAAAAGACCATCGCTCGTCCCCGACCGCCACTCATAAGGATGCACAAGCCAGGTACACTTCATGCTTCAAATTTGTTACACAACTTTAACCATGCGTGCATGTTACGGGATTTACCAACTTCAACACAAGTATTTCTCAAATTCACAATTACTCAACTAGCATGACTTTGATATTATTACCTCTATATCTCAAAACAATTATCAAGCATCAAACTTATCTTAGTATTCAACGCACTCAAAAGAAAGTTTCACATATCTTGAACACCAAGTATATTAACATTAAGCAAATTACCATGCTATTAACGACTCTCAAAATAATCTAAGTGAAGCATGAGAGATCAAGTTTCTTTAAAACAAATCCACCACCGTGCTCTAAAAGATCTAAGTGAAGTACTAGAGCAAAAAATTATCACGCTCAAAAAGATATAAGTGAAGCACTATGAGCAACTATCAAGCTCAAAAGATATAAGTGAAGCACATAGAGTATTCTATCAAATTGCAAATCATGTATGGCTCTCTAAAAAGGTGTGTACAGCAAGTATGATTGTGGTAAACTAACAAGCAAAGACTCAAATAATACAAGACGCTCCAAGCAAAACACATATCATGTTGGTGAATAAAAATATAGCTCCAAGTAAATTACCGATGGAAGTGGACGAAAGAGGGGATGCCTTCCGGGGCATCCCCAAGCTTTGACTTTTTGGTGTCCTTGGATTATCTTGGGGGTTCCATGGGCATCCCCAAGCTTAGGCTCTTGACACTCCTTGTTCCATAATCGATCAAAAGAATTCACCCAAAACTTGAAAACTTCACAACACAAAACTCAATAGAAATCTCGTGAGCTCCGTTAGAGAAAGAAAACAAAAGACTACTTTAAGTTACTGTAATGAACTCATTCTTTATTTATATTGGTGTTAAACCTACTGTATTCCAACTTCCTTATGGTTTATAAACTAATTTATTAGCCATAGATGCATTGAAATAAGCAAACAAGACACGAAAAACAGAATCTGTCAAAAACAGAAAAGTCTGTAGCAATCTGTAACTAACGCAAACTTCTGGAACTCTAAAGTTTCTACCAAACTAAGACGTACTGGAAACTTTGTTTATTGATCAGCAGCAAAAAGAATCAATGCAAAATCACACTCCTGTGATTTATTGAATTTTTTCTCGTCAGCGCAAAGTTTCTGTTTTTCAGCAGAATCAAATCAACTATCATCATAGCTTATCCTATCGGTTCTACTTGGCAAAAACACTAATTAAAACATAAAACCACATCTAAACAGAAAGTAGAAACAAAATTTAACACTAAAAAGGAACAAAAACAAAGCACACAAAATTAAATTGGGTTGCCTCCCAACAAGCGCTATCGTTAAACGCCCCTAGCTAGGCATAAAAGCAAGGATAGATCTAGGTATTGCCATCTTTGGTAGGCAATCCATAAGTGGATCTCATGATAGATTCATATGGTAATTTTATTTTATTTCTAGGAAGTGTTCCATGCCTTTCTTTAAAGGGAATTGGAATCTAATATTTCCTTCCTTCATATCAATAATTGCACCAATCGTTCTAAGGAAAGGTCTACCAAGAATAATAGGACATGAAGGATTGCAATCTATATCAAGAACGATAAAATCTACGGGCACATAATTCCTATTTGCAACAATAAGAACATCATTAATTCTTCCCATAGGCTTTTTAATAGTGGAATCCGCAAGATGCAATTTTAGAGAGCAATCATCAAAATCACGGAAATCTAGCAAATCACACAAAGTTTTGGGAATAGTAGAAACACTAGCACCCAAATCACACAAAGCATGAAACTCACAATTTTTAATTTTAATTTTGATAGTAGGTTCACACTCATCATAGAGTTTTCTAGGGATAGAAACTTTCAACTCAAGTTTTTCTTCATAAGATTGCATCAAGGCATCAACAATGTGTTCAGTAAAGGCCTTATTTTGACTATAAGCATGAGGAGAATCTAGCACGGATTGCAACAAGGAAATACAACCAATCAAAGAGCAATTTTCATAATTAAATTCCTTGAGATCCAAAATAGTGGGTTTAGCAACATCAAGATTTTTATTTCTTTCAATCCCACTTTCATCAATTTCATCATCAAGATCTAGAAACTCAGAATTCTTAGGACGCCTTCTAGGTAAAGGAAGATCATATTCAGTTTCATCAAGATTCATATTGCAAAACAAGGATTTAATAGGGGACACATCAATAACTTTTAGATCTTCATCTTGATTTTCATAGGAATCGGAAGAACACGCTTTAATAAAGGCATCTTTGGAAGCACGCATCCTAGCGGTTCTTTCTTTGCACTCATCAATGGAAATTCTCATAGCTTTGAGAGACTCATTGATATCACGCTTAGGAGGAATAGATCTAAGCTTTAAAGAATCAACATCAAGAGAAATTATATCAACGTTCCTAGCCAAATCATCAACTTTAAGTAATTTCTCTTCAAGCAAAGCATTAAAATTCTTTTGTGAATTCATAAACTCTCTAACACTACTCTCAAATTCAGAGGGCATCTTATTAAAATTTCCATAAGAGTTGTTGTAGGAATTTCCATAATTATTAGAAGGATTACTAGGATAAGGCCTAGGATTAAAATTCCCTCTATACGCGTTGTTTCCAAAAGTATTCCTACCAACAAAATTCACATCCATAGATTCATTATTATTCTCAATCAAGGTAGATAAAGGCATATTATTGGGATCAGAAGAAACACTCTTAGCAAATAAATTCATAAGTTCATCCATCTTTCCACTCAAAACATTGATTTCTTCTATAGCATGCACTTTTTTATTAGTAGATCTTTCAGTATGCCATTGAGAATAATTAACCATAATATTGTCTAGGAGTTTACTAGCATCTCCTAAAGTGATTTCCATAAAAGTGCCTCCCGCGGCCGAATCTAAAAGATTTCTAGAAGCAAAATTCAATCCAACATAATTTTTTTGAATAATCATCCATAAGTTCAAACCATGAGTAGGACAACTACGTAGCATTAATTTCATTCTCTCCCAAGCTTGTGCAACATGTTCATGATCAAGTTGCTTAAAATTCATAATATCGTTCCTAAGAGAGATAATCTTAGCGGGAGGAAAATACTTAGAGATAAAAGCATCTTTGCACTTGTTCCAAGAATCAATACTATTTTTAGGCAAAGATGGAAACCACGCTTTAGCACGATCTCTAAGCGAAAAAGGAAATAGCTTCAATTTAGCGACATCATTATCGACATCCTTTTTCTTTTGCATATCACATAAATCAACGAAGCCATTCAGATGAGTAGCGGCATCTTCGCTAGGAAGGCCGGCGAATTGATTTTTCATAACAAGATTCAACAAAGCAATATTGATTTCACAAGATTCGGTATTGGCAAGAGGAGCAATGGGAGTGCTAAGGAAATCATTATTATTGGTATTGGTGAAGTCACACAATTTGGTGGCATCTTGAGCCATAGGAACAAGCAAACTAACACACGAGCAAACAAAAGGCAAAAGGAAAAAGAGGAGGAGATTGGGAAAGAGAGGGCGAATAAAACGGCAAAGGTGAAGTGGGGGAGAGGAAAATGAGAGGCAAATGGCAAATAATGTAATGCGAGGGATATGGATTGTGATGGGTACTTGGTATGTTGACTTTTGCATAAGCCTCCCCGGCAACGGCGCCAGAAATTCTTCTTGCTACATCTTGAGCTTGCGTTGGATTTCCCCGAAGAGGAGAGGATGATGCAGCACAGTAGCGTAAGTATTTCCCTCAGTTTTTGAGAACCAAGGTATCAATCCAGTAGGAGACCACTCGCAAGTCCCTCGTACCTGCACAAAACAATAGCTAGTCGCAACCAACGCTTAGGGGTTGTCAATCCCTTCACGGTCACTTACGAGGGTGAGATCTGATAGAGATAATATTTTTGGTATTTTTGGTATAAAGATGCAAAGAAAACATAAAAGCAAAAGCAAGTAAATAAAGTGATGGAGATTGATATGATGAGAATAGACCCGGGGGCCATAGGTTTCACTAGTGGCTTCTCTCAAGAGCATAAGTATTCTACGGTGGGTGAACAAATTACTGTTGAGCAATTGACAAAATTGAGCATAGTTATGAGGTTATCCAGGCAATGATCATGTATATAGGCATCACGTCCGTGACAAGTAGACCGAAACGATTCTGCATCTACTACTATTACTCCACTCATCGACCGCTATCCAGCATGCATCTAGAGTATTAAGTTAAAAATAGAGTAACGCCTTAAGCAAGATGAGATGATGTAGAGGAATAAATTCATGCAATATGATAAATACCCCATCTTGTTATCCTCGATGGCAACAATACAATACGTGCCTTGCAACCCTTTCTGTCACTGGGTAAGGTCACCGCAAGATTGAACCCAAAGCTAAGCACTTCTCCCATTGCAAGAACTATCAATCTAGTTGGCCAAACCAAACAATAATTCGAAGAGACTTGCAAAGATAACTCAATCATACATAAAAGAATTCAGAGAAGAATCAAATATTTTCCATAGATAAGCTGGATCATAAACCCACAATTCATCGGTCTCAACAAACACACCACAAAAAGAAGATTACATCGAATAGATCTCCACGAGAGAGGGGGAGAACATTGTATTGAGATCCAAAAAGAGAGAAGAAGCCATCTAGCTACTAACTATGGACCCGAAGGTCAGAAGTAAACTACTCACACTTCATCGAAGGGGCTATGGTGATGATGTAGAAGCCCTCCATGGTGGATGCCCCCTCCGCCGGAGCTCCAGAACAGGCCCCAAGATGGGATCTCGTGGATACAGGAAGTTACGGTGGTGGAATTAGGTTTTTGGCTCCGTCCCCGATCTGTTGGGGGTACGTAGGTATATATAGGAGGAAGGAGTACGTTGGTGGAGCGTCAGGGGGCCCACGAGGTAGGGGGCGCCCAGGGGGGAGGGCGCGCCCCCCACCCTCGTGACCGCCTCTGGCACTCCTTGGAGTAGGGTCCAAGTCTCCTGGATCACGTTCGGTGAGAAGATCACGTTTCCAAAGGTTTCATTCCGTTTGGACTCCGTTTGATATTCTATTTCTTTGAAACACTGAAATAGGCAAAAAAAAAACAGCAATTCTGGGCTGGGCCTCCGGTTAATAGGTTAGTCCCAAAAACAATATAAAAGTGGAAAATAAAGCCCATTATAGTCCAAAACAATAGATAAAGTAGCATGGAGCAATCAAAAATTATAGATACGTTGGAGACGTATCAACGATAGCTTTGATTTCCCCCTCCCGGAGGGAATTTCCCCTGGCGGAATCACTCCGCCGGAGGGCAAAAGTGCTCCTGCCCAAATTCCGCCTCGAGATGGCGGCGTTCCGTCTCAAAATTCCTCTCCTTATTTTTTTTCTAGGTCAAAAGACCTTATATACCAAAATATGGGAACCAGAGGTGGGCCGAGGAGCCCACTACCCACCAGGGCGCGCCAGGGGGGCAGGCGTGCCCTGGTGCCTTGTGGTCACCTGGGTGGCCCTCTCTGGTAATCCTTTTCTCCAATATTTATTATATATTCCGAAATAATTATCCATAAAATTTCAGCTCATTTGGAGATGTGCAGAATCTATCTATCTATCTATACCTATACTAATTCTTGACTTCCTAGAAATTCCCACGTTAATGAGAATTTACTAGCCGTTAATCTGGTGGGGCCAAATTATAACGGTGTAGATCTTCCTAATTTTTTCCGTTCAATCTATTCTTCACGTGAAATATGCAACCGTGCTAACAGTCCTAGGCGTATACGATCTGTGGTCCTCCAGTTGAGTTCCTCTCCAACGTGAAGAAATTGCCTGTAAGTTGATGTGTCCTCTTCCGTCTCTCTCTCTCTTCCTCCTCCAGTAATCCATGAGCCGCCGCAGATCCCTCCTGCAGTACCATTGACGTGACATCTCTGTTTCTTCTAGGATCTGACAGAGACGAGTATACGATCCTAGGGCCTATCTCCGATCGATCTTCATCTCCACTGCCTCCTCGATGTGGCCAATCCTTCGGCCTTCCTCCGATAGGTTCGTCTAATAATGGAGGTCTGGAGGCTGGACCGAGGTGGAGAATTTGCAACCACAGCGTTGGGATAACGGCAGGGCTGTGCGACTGATTGGGCGAGCCGGAGTGATCTGCCGCAAAGACAGTCGGGAGTGGAGATTGTATGATGCAGTGCGATCGAGATTAGAAGTCAAGGCCTACTATTCAATTGAGTGGCGAGGATATGCGAGGGATAAAGCTGCAGTTCGATGCTTCAATCTCGCCGCCGTCGAAAGCGTAGTCCCAAGATTCTTAAATCTACGGCCATATACATGGCCCAGAACAGATCAAGATTATAAGTCATGGCAATTATTCAATTGAAGGGTGCGGACACACAAGGATTACAGTTGTAGTTTAATGTCGCGTGTTAGCGCCGCCTCCTCACAGCGCCGCTTCTTCTTCCTCCTCACAACTCTCTCTTGTGGTTTCTCTCTATCTTCTCTCAAGAACACACTCACACACACATATACACCAAGGAGAAAACCAGTGCTGTTTTGCACGACAAGCTCTCCTCCTTGATGAACACAAGAGACTACATTTTCCTACAGCCCTCACGGCCCTCTTTCTCATTCACTCAATGCAACATATATACACAAGGGCTTATCTCACCCATAGCCCAGCCGCCACACTCGGCCATTAGTCCCACTAACCCACGATCTTATCCATGTCCAAGAATCTCTCCAGGATCCTAACGACTAGGCTAATGACACCCATGCAGCTAACTGCTCCTAGCTAATTGCACGGCCAAGTTCAGTCTTTACGCAGCCACACCAACGACCACGGACCCAGCCAAACTAGCATGCACACGACCGGCTCAACCTGATCGTAGCCCGTTGCTCTCCAACTTCGTCGCGTCTCGCCGCTTCTCACGGCCTCGCCGTATCGCATGGCATCATCGGCATCTCGTCATGCTCGTCGCGTCGCACGGCAGCCCGACATCTCGCCTCCTCTGCGTGCTGAGCTGAAGCTTCACGGGACAAACATCAACCTATACTAGACTACTTGCTAAACCAAAGTACAATGCAAACACATAATCAAGATTAATCCTAACATTTTCCGTCCTAATCTTGATTCTCCAATCTTCACGCGGCTTACCCGCTGTCACTTGATGACGCCATTGTGGCGCTGCGGACCTTGCCGTGGACCGATGCCATCGCATTGTTGGCGTCCATCACTATATCCTCCTGCCACACGCGGCGGCCACCTCTTGACGTGGACGACACTGTCGCAGCGCCGATCACCACGCCGTCTTCGCCAAGCGGCCTCGCACCGCAACTTTTGTTGGCTTCACACCAACTTTCCATGATGACGATGGCATCACAGCACCGTCGTCGGCATCGCACCAACTCTTCTTGTGGCAGCTTCGCACCGCCATCTTCACATAGCGGCACCGCATGGCCACCATCCTCTTTCTTGCGCCGTCGGCCTCCATCTCGCATGGAGTCCGTCGCGCCATAGCCGACGCCGTCGCAGCGCCGGTCACCATGGACCATCTTGTCGTGGATGACGTCCTCGCGACGCCGACCACCACTCCATCATCATCTTGCGGCATCGCACCGCAACCGGCCACCAGCGGTATCGCGCAGCCACCGGCTTCCTCTCGCGCCGCCGTCCTCCACCTCACATGGAGGCGGCCGCGCCGCCGTCGCCGGCGCTGATCGACAAGGCTCTGATGCCAATTGTTAGCGCCGCCTCCTCACAGCGCCGCTTCTTCTTCCTCCTCACAACTCTCTCTTGTGGTTTCTCTCTATCTTCTCTCAAGAACACACTCACACACACATATACACCAAGGAGAAAACCAGTGCTGTTTTGCACGACAAGCTCTCCTCCTTGATGAACACAAGAGACTACATTTTCCTACAGCCCTCACGGCCCTCTTTCTCATTCACTCAATGCAACATATATACACAAGGGCTTATCTCACCCATAGCCCAGCCGCCACACTCGGCCATTAGTCCCACTAACCCACGATCTTATCCATGTCCAAGAATCTCTCCAGGATCCTAACGACTAGGCTAATGACACCCATGCAGCTAACTGCTCCTAGCTAATTGCACGGCCAAGTTCAGTCTTTACGCAGCCACACCAACGACCACGGACCCAGCCAAACTAGCATGCACACGACCGGCTCAACCTGATCGTAGCCCGTTGCTCTCCAACTTCGTCGCGTCTCGCCGCTTCTCACGGCCTCGCCGTATCGCATGGCATCATCGGCATCTCGTCATGCTCGTCGCGTCGCACGGCAGCCCGACATCTCGCCTCCTCTGCGTGCTGAGCTGAAGCTTCACGGGACAAACATCAACCTATACTAGACTACTTGCTAAACCAAAGTACAATGCAAACACATAATCAAGATTAATCCTAACATCGCGGCCGTCGAAGACGTACACACATGCAGGACGTATGCAGCGGCCAGCCAGCCAGAAATTAAACGTGCTCACAGGCGCGCGCACACACAGAGGAAATCCCTGGATGGCCTCAGGTACATATTGTGCATGGTGTTTTCTGTATTGCTTCACGGGTACGTAGATTATCTAGCCTAGGCACATAATTATATAGTCTTACGACAAAATTTCCCCTTTGTAATTGACACAGTACACATGTTGATAGCCTTTTGCTTTAGCTTCTTCAAACTTTATAATGGTTCTTCGTGTCCTGCAGACTTTAACAAGAGGTGTTACTGATTATAACGAATACATATAGTCTTTCATAAACAAAATGGAATTTCCATTTGGACTGGAAATATTTAGCTTAGATGATACTAATTGCATAGTTAGTGTGATCATATATATTTTATGTTAGGGCCTTTTTTTGCCTCCAGTCATCAGCACTCAAATTTTCCCATCAAGTTTTCATGAAACACATAGCTAGGAGGAAAACCGAACAATAATGGACTCACTAACACGTACATGTTGCCTCATATGGCACTTACGTTAATAGGACCGGATGCTTCTTATTATACTGTTCAGAGGAGTTGATGGTGTAATATCTTATATGTTTTGTTTCTCCAGAATATTAGAATTATATGACGCATAGAGAGGTATATGTGCCCGTCAAGAACTCTTCTAGCATCTCATCTAATATGCCTGTGTTGTTACCTTTTTTTCTAGCAAATAATTTTCCCACACGACAATCACATGGAAATATGTACGTTCTTCCTAGCCATTTCTAAACTAATACTTTTTATATTATCCATATCATGTAATTATTCAGAATAAATTCACTGGCAAAATCCCATTTGTTTCATCGCAAGAATCATCTACATTGCAGCGCAAAAAAAAAGATTTATAGCAATCGGTCGATAAAATTTATTTCTATATTTTACCTCGGGAGTAGTTCTCTGTTGGTGCAGGTTTTTTATATCTACTTGAATTGTAACTTCTCGGATTTACAAAGCAAAGGCCGAATGTACTTTTACTCCAATGTTTTTCTCCCTTTTCCTCTTTCTAATAAAAAACAACACAGATTTTGGTGCGAGTTCAAGAGAAAAAATGTTTCTCAAACTTATTTTCAGGTTTTCTGTTCACCTATATATGTTATTAGGAAAAATAATTATATTAATAGCCACCCACTCAATTTCACTTTCTTGCTATTATATAGTCCAATGTTGTTTTATAATCCCTCCGTCCCATGTTTGTTCACGCTCAAATGGCATCAATTAATATGGGAAGGAATGTGTACTTCTTAAAGTTGTCTGCATATCATGATATCATCATTCACTTTGATGCATCTAATATGTATAGTAATTTTTTTATTTGATAATACTTCCTCTTAATCTCTTGGACTAGGGAAATCACTAAGTGACTGCTACTGGTGGATTTGACGACAATATAATACTAATAGTCTGTGTAAGTTTGTATTTCGTACTAATTTTTTTTCATAATTGTAGAAATTTGTTACATTTTGTCCACTTGATTAATTTCATAATTGCAATTTCTAGGGAAGCAAGAGTGGATATATGTAAATTAATTTTGATAAAAAACACAAACAGTCATTGTGTCTACGATGTTCAGTGTGTACAACTTTTCTGCGATTGCACTTGGATAATATAGGATTAGCATGCATGAAGAAACCATGTATTTCCCAACTTATGAGAATTGTAGTAACTCATGGGCTCATGTTTATTTATATGTTTGGTAGAATGGCAAGATTGTGTACATTATGCTGCTCTCTCAATATTTTACGGAAGTAGTGTTTAGTTTTGTTTGTGGTTTCTTGTCAACATCTGAATGTTACATGTTCACACGTTATTGTTTAGGTTTCCATAACATTACTGACCTATGATTTTCTTTTGATGCATAAACATTTGTTTTTTTCATGAGCTTTTGGCACATGTCGAAGAAAGTATGCATACTCTATTTGTTAATCAAAACATCAGTATTGTGATTTTGAATACATTCAAACATTTTCTAGGTGTATTGTTAGATGAATAACTCTTTTGTTTTGACAATAAAGTTTCAAGACCTTTATTAAAACTCATAATTAGTAATAAATAACAAATTTGTCCGAAAGTAATTCTACAAACTTATAATATGAATAACTAGCCCGTGCAACCGCACGGGTTGACGACTAGTAGGTATAATTGACATAGCTTTTTTAGGTCCAGAATTCCAGCTACCGATTCTCCCTCTTTGTGTAAACCTTGCATATTATGAGAGAAAAGGCATTAGAAGTACTCCACAAAGTGCTATAATGCATAAAAACACTATAAACAATAGTAGGAAAACATAGTGCAAAATGGACGTGTCAACTTCCCCAAGCTTAGACCTCCCTTGTCCTCAAGCGAAAGCCGATATCAAAAACCATGTCCACATGTTTAGAGAGAGAGGTGTCGATAAAAACAAAATTTGGACATAGTAGCATCATGCTTATTATTATAACAACAACAAACTTTATCATAAAACTTTATCATATAGCTTCTTATGAACAAGTAACAATTCATCACAACATCGAAGTAGAAAGCATAAACTTTAATGAAAACCAAAAAACTATGTTCTCAGTCAACTTTGCAACTACAGTTCATCACATTTTCAGGAAGGGTCTCGTATCAGAGCCTTTTGGCAAGTGCACATATTCAAGCATCATTTATTCTTCTATTATTGCTAACATCGCAACATATATATGAACCAAGAGTTTCAACCGGACACATAGAAATATAGGGGCTTATAGTTTCGCCTCCTAACTTATTCACCTCAAGGGTGATGTCAACAATAATAAGTCATGCTCACTCATATCCAACTGGATATATGTGCCTAGATCTTTCCCACCACATGATGCTTGCCAAGGAGAAAATAAAATGAATAGAGGAAAATACTTTGACTTTTGCATAAAAGTAAAAGATAGGTCCTTCGTAGAGGGAAGTAGAGGTGGTCATCGTTTTTTGGTTTTCTATGCACAATCTCGTAATGCAAAAGAACATCACGTTATATTTCCCATTATGATAGCAACCTTTATTATGCAGTCCGTTGCTTTTATTACTTTGCCATCACAAGTTCGTATAATGCTTATTTTCCTTTACACTAAAAGATCAAACACATTTTAGAAGCATTTTTATTGCCTTTTTGCACCGATGAAAACTTACTTGAAGGATCTTGCTCAATCCATAGGTAGGTATGGTTGACTCCCGAAACATGAATTTGGTTTTAAGGGTTTTGGGTTGCACAAGTAGTATCTCTACTTAGTGTAGATTTTTGGCTAGCAAAGGTGTTGGGCAAGCTGTCTTCCTTGTCCAACGTCAACAATTTGGCATAAAATATGTAATGGGGGCTGACAATCATACAAAGAGTTACGTATTTTTGTGCCTACGGATAGTTGTAGACTTAAAGAAAAATGAGGGCGGATATAAATGATAATTGAGTGGTGTAGTGACTTGTAACAAAATAACATAAAAGTAAATAAAGAGCAACGATTGTAGTGACAGATGAAATAGTAGCATGAAAAGGCATTCTCAGGGAGTCCAGAATCCCCATTGGTATGTTTCTAGCGCACCTATCCAGAAGCATAGTATGGAATGGATACTTGATCCATAGTTGACGATTATGTTTGGCAGAGCTGGGTACAATACATGTTCTACTCATGGTAGACTTCGGGCCATGCACACCATCGTCATAGTTTCCCCCATAGGGTTACAAATCATGACAATTAAAGGTTACCCCATCGACGCGGCCTCTCTAAGGGTTATTTATAATTCCCCGGTCAATTGCAAAGGTTAGGAGGAGTAGGCTTTTACTGTCACCTCAAATTACCTCCACAACCTAGCCCTTTACAATGACAGTGATATACTTCGTGGCCATAATGCACAAATGCTGAGTGGGGCCCCTTCACAATATTCACGAAGTTATTAAACTACATTAAACAGAGGATCTCAAATCCACAATAACGTTTTAGATCCTACATACCAAGGTGCATCCATATCCTCAAGAACTTAGCAAACATCATAGCAATGGTAATGGCATACATGGATGAGCGGTTCAAATGATACACAAAAGGATGCAATATGGTCTTGATATTGTAGATGATTAAAATGTGGATGATGACGATAATGATGGAGTAGATGATGATGATGATGATGATGATGACGACGACGATGGCGATGGTGTTGTCCCCCTTCTTGCGATGCGAAGGAACCCCCCTCCCCCCCTCCTTCTCCTTGTCAATCCCTCCTCCGGATGAACTCCGTAGGGTAGGGTTCTGCCTTCTAGATGATTTTCATGTGTCTCTGGGCATCTCCTCCATGATCCGATTCAACGGGCTGGAAATAGTTGATCTGGCAGCAGCGGCGGCGTGCCATACGACAACTCATACAAGCGCTCACGATCGTATGGAACGCCATCTTTTGCTCTGGATGCATTGTTACGCCTATTCATTTAGCCTTCTTGCTTGATCCTTTTATGGTAGGTAATTACCACTTTAAATACGTGATTCCACAACAATTTCTGAGGATTTCCTCCTTCATATGGTGATTGGTCCAGAAGATGTTACCTAAGAGATTATAAACAAAAAGAGGTGCACGCACACGGTAAAATTCCACAAAGCCCACCATGTCAGCATAAAATACATGTCAAAATCATCACATAAATTGGAATCATCAATGGCATATGGTCCTTCCCAAGGGGTGGCCATCGCGTTTCTCGACTTCATTTTATGGATGAGACACGGGATGAGTTCGCCCATGTTGAAGTTGTGGCTGATGTCGCTTGAAACCACGTCGGTATTTCCTCCAAGAGGAAGGGATGATGCAGCACAGCTACGGTAGGTATTTCCCTCAGTTGTGAAACTAAGGTATCAATCCAGTAGGAGAACCAAGCAACACTATGTAAGTGGCACCCGACGCGTAAGAGGGGTTGTCAATCCCTCCACAGTAGTAGATATATTTGTGGTAGATTGGATAAATAGCTCTCGATAAAATGTTGAATAAAATAAGTAACAAAAAGTGCAGCAAGGTATTTTTGGGTTTTTGAAATAATAGATCCAAAAATAAAAGTGGCAAATAATCAGAAAGCAAATATGATAAAGAATCTACCCGGGGGCCGTAAATTTCACTAGTGGCCTCTCTCTAGAAATAGCACACAATGGGTAAATAAATTACTGTTGTGCAATTGATATAAGATCAAATAATTATGACAATATCCAAGGCAATGATCAATATATAGGCATCACGTCCAAGATTAGTAGACCGACTCCTGCCTGCATCTACTACTATTGCTCCACACATCGATCACTATCCGCATGCATCTAGTGTATTAAGTTCATGGAGAAACGGAGTAATGCAATAAGAACGATGCCATGGTGTAGACGAGATCTATTCATGTAGGAATAGCCCCCATCATGTTATCCTTAATAGCAACGATACATGTGTGCCTTGCTGCCCCTTCTGTCTCTGGGAAAGAACACCGCAAGATCGAACCCATCACAAAGCACCTCTTCCCACGGCAAGAAAAATCGATGTAGTTGGCCTAACTAAACCAAAGATTCGAAGAAGAAATACAGGGCTATAAATAATCATGCATATAAGAGATCAAAGAATTCTCAAATAATATTCATGGATAAAGATCTGATCATAAACTCAAACTTCATCGTTTCTCAACAAACACACCTCAAAAAGTCATTGCATCAAATAGATCTCCAAGAGACCATTGTATTAAAAATAAAAAGAGAGAGAGGGATCCATCTAACTACTACCTACGAACCTGTATGTCTACGGTGGACTACTCACGCATCATCGGAGAGGCACCAATGAGGATGATGAACCCCTATGTGATGGTGTTAGATTGGATCTCGTGGTTCTGGAACTTGCGGTGGCTGGAATTGTTTTTTGTCAATTCTCCTAGGGTTTCTAGAATATTTGGGAAATTATAGGGAGAAGAGGCGGTGCAGGAGACCCTCATGGGCCCCACAACCCCCCTGGGCGTGCCCTGGTGGGTTGTGGTCCCCACGGGCCTCCTCCCCGGTGCTTTCTTGATCCACAAGGTGTACTCTAGTCCAAAATAAATCTCCAAAAAGTTTCACTGCATTTGGACTCCGTTTTGTACCGATATTCTGCGAAGCTTAATTCCTGCGAAGCTTGACAGCATGGAATAAAAAAACTATATATATACGTTGGAGACGTATCAGCATGCCCAAGCTTAATTCCTGCTCATCCTCGAGTAGGTAAATGATAAAAACAGACTTTTTGATGTGGAATGTTGCCTAACATGTTCATCACATATTCTTTTCTTTTGTAGCATACTAGCATGGACATTTGGACTTTTATATGGCTCAAATTAATAGTCTAGTTTTGACATGAAGATATCAATACTCAAGCATATAAACAAGCAACCATGTCTTTCAAAATATCAACACTAAAAAAAGTTATCCCTAGCCCGTCATGCTCAATCATTGATCCATTAACGAAACACACTCGCATATTAGCTACATCCAATGCTCAAGTATGATCATAGTGCTCCCTATTTGCAAGTACCTTATAACTCATAGCTGGTTAAGCACCTTACAAGAATATTAATCTAACATACTCTAGACATTATTTATCAGAATTAAAAAATACATTAGAGATAATTCGAAATTATAAAAAATGTATATCTCATTTGCTAATTTTCTTTTTATGCATGCTCTTCTTGGCATTTTTCATCCAAAAACTAGAAACCAGCCTAACTATGATTAAAAATTACATGGGCTCATAATATGGATTTATGTTTTAGGTGGAAAAGTATCGCAAGATTTGTCAAAACTTTGGTTTTATGTTTCTTTGCAACGGGTAGATCTGTGAGAATGTTACTTAGATATTCAAGTCAAATTTGAGTTGTCTAATGTACAATCATTTCCTTGTATGTGTATTTTATAAAATGGACTAGATCTTGTAATTATGGTCAGATTTGACACATTTAACTTCATATTGCCACTTCACAATTTGTATCTCTTCTTTTGTAAATATATAATAATTAGCACCCTGTAAAGCACCTTGCAAGAATATTTATCCAACACACTCCATTCTTTTCTATATAAAATTGCACAATATATTAGAGATAATTTCAAATTATATGATTACTAAGATATTTCTATTACTTGTTAGATAAAAATGCATTGTTGACATTCTAAACCAAGAAATATAAATCAACCTAAATGTTCTATAAATGTAAACTTTTGCATGTGCTCGTATTATTTGTTGATGGCCTAGATAAAAAGTCTCTTAAGATTGGACAAAGGTTTGCTTACAATTTTCTTTGTCATGGGTGCCTATCCTAGGATGGTTTTTTCTAAATGGACTAGATCATGTACTTTAAAATTAGTATTGGCAAATGTAACTTCATATTGCCCCTTGTCATGTGATAATTTTTTTTTGCATTTCAAATATGTAATAACCGGTACTCTACGAAGAACCTAGGAAGAATACATATCAGACATACTTTAAATATTATATCTCACCTATTGCGAGATATAGATAGCGTTCCCTGCCATAGTTCCTCACGCGAGTTGGCCAAATGCCGATTTCATTTTTTGGTGCACGTGGCTCTATCATTCATAGCATGGACTGGGAGCTTGGGTTTTCCATTTTTCTCTTGCTTTCTTTTTGTTCACCATGTAGTTTTATTTTTTCCATATTTTTTTACTTTATTTTTTTGTAAAATAGTTCCTTATTTATTTATTTTTTGCTTTTCTTTTGCTTTCTAGTTTACTTTTTGTTTCTTTTACTAAATTAGTATGGAATATATGTTAAATACGTTAAGTTTTTAGAATGCGTTATCAATTTATGAAAATACACCTATATTACATAAAAATGCATGAACACTTTTACATATTACATGAAAAATAATAAATGAGTGAACAGTTTGTCAATTATATGACCATTTTCCAAAAAATGTGTGGTCACCTTTTTTAAAGTACATGAACATTTTTGAGGAAGGTACGGGAAAACTTGGTTTACATACAAGGGGACAACACCTTTCAAAATTATATGAACATTTTTTAAATACACAATACACATTTTAAATGTGAAGCTAAACATTATTCAAAATACAAGTTGAGCATTTTTTTAAATTACACTATGAACCATCTGTAAATACACGATTCACTTTTTTTATATATAAGATGTACTTCTGTTAATACATGATGGAGAATTTTGAATTACATCATACATAGTTTGGTTATATTTTGCTTTGTAATGTGTGGATATCCTAGGATGTTTCTTCAGAAAATAAACTAGATCACATACTTCATTATTAGTATTGAAAAATGTATCATTGCCACATGTTATGTCATAATGTGTCATAATGTACCTTGGGAAGCACCTAGGAAGAATACTTATCCGACATACTTCAAACTGTAACCGTGTTAGTAAACGATTTTGTGCAGTCCTTCATATGGACACCTCTATGTGGAATCTTGAGAGTTCGGTCAAGGAATGGTGGACAAATAGGACCGGCGCCGGAGTCCCCAACAGGAAGGCCATGGCCTCTCTAACCATGCTCGTGTCATGGACCATTTGGAACGAGCGGAATGCCCCTGTTTTCCGGAACAAGAGTGCTCCACCACCAATTCTTGCTAAACAACATCATCTGCGAGGCAAACCTTTGGATCACCGCCGGAGCAAAAAAATTAGGGAACATTATTTTGTGTGAGTAATCTTCCATGCCGTGTAAAAGTGTGCCTTTGTAACAAACTCTATCCTCTTCTTATTTAATAGATGAGGCAAATCTTTTGCCTCCGTTTCGAAAAAAAAATATGAGATGAAGAAAGACAACTTTAGCAACTTGTGAATGCTATATCTCACCTACTGCAAGATAGAGATAGCCTCCCTGCCATAGTTCCCCATTGACCTGTTTTTTCCTTGGTTTGTTCATGTTTTCCTGTATATGTATTTTGTTTTCCCTTTCTCTTTCATTTTTGTAAAATAGTTCCTTCTCTGATTTCGTTTTTTCCATTTGTACTTTCTTTTTTGTTTTCTTTACTAAATAACTGTGGATACTCTGATAAATACACTACTAATTTTACAATGTGTTACCACTTTATGAAAATATACAAATATTACATAAAAATCCCTGAATGCATTTACAAATAATGTGAAATTTTTAAATAAGTGAACAATGGTTTAATTAAATGAACATATTATAAAATAATGTATGATCTGTCTTTTAAAATTACAGGAACGTTATTCAAAAAAGTACATGAACACTTAGTTTACATACAAATTGAACAATTTTTGAAATTAAATGTACAGTTTTTGAAATTCAATCCACATTTCTAATTACAACATGATTTTTTTTAAATACACGATGAATTTTTTGTTTGAATTATGCTATGAATGATTTCTAAATACACAATGCACATTGCTATATACATGATGAACTTCTATTAAATCATGATGGCGTCGTTTGAATTACAG
This sequence comes from Triticum dicoccoides, assembly GCF_002162155.2. Taxonomy (NCBI): domain Eukaryota; kingdom Viridiplantae; phylum Streptophyta; class Magnoliopsida; order Poales; family Poaceae; genus Triticum; species Triticum dicoccoides. The sequence goes on along the minus strand of NC_041393.1, from coordinate 745,998,489 downwards.
GGTAAGTATGTTTCTAATACAGGCCGAACATCTTTGGAAATAGATGATGAGCGTTGTTTGAACTACACTATAAATCATTTTTTAAAAGAAGATGAAATTTGTATATACACAGTGATTCTTTTTTCTAATAAATGATGAATTTTTTGGTTCACGATGAGAATGTTTAGTTATATGATGACCATTCTCTTAAGACGTAATGATTTTTTAATACAAGCTGAATATTTTATAAATTAACTAAATACAATTATGGTAGTTGCCTAGCTTGAATCTCACACGAAACAATTTGGACACCTCTTATAACGAATATGCTAGCTCGGGTTCTGTTGGCTTGGTTGTAGGGGACAGTTGATGATCATTACTGCACTCTCACGGTGGTGTGAATGGCCCACAGGCCCAGCGGAGATGGAAGCCCTTGCTTTGCGATCGAGGAGGCTTTCATCAATTGCTGATTGAAAGTGATGCACAAGAAGTCATGAAATTCTGGAAGAAGAAAGATTTTGCGAGAACGGCAATAGCTGGGATCCCACAAGAGCCAAGTTCATATTATGATAGCTTCCAACTGAGGTTTACAACATGCTAAACAGGCGAGTGAGACGAGGAGGGGATATGTTTGTCTGAGTTGTATTCCTTCTCTTCTTGTTGATACATTACAACAGGTTTGTAACCCAGACTAAGTTTGAATATGACGAGCAAATGAATGGGTCAATGGGAGATGATGTAATTGGCAGTTCGTAGGCCGGCCCTAAGACGCTAAGACGCTAGTACAGTTGAATTAATTATTAATTGACAGGCATATCTCAAGAATGTGCGTTGTTCCTCTCAAAACAAAAATCTAAGAAATAGGCTTTCCATTTTAGGGGAATCAAAATCAATTTGTAGCTAGTAGCAACAGGTAATTGACCGGCCTAGCTAATGAATTGGTTTCCAATTTTAGCGCCCGGAATCAAAATTAATTTGAGCTAGCCAGCTAGCAACAATTAATTGACCGGCCTAGCTAGCTGATGAATTGGTTTCCCATTTCATTGCCGGGAATTAAATTAAATTTGATCTAGCTAGCTAGCAACAATTAATTGACCGGCCTAGCTAATGAATTGATTCTCCTAAAAGAAGATAATGAATTGATTTGCCATTTTAGGGCTGGAATCAAAGTTAATTTGCTAATATATAGCACGCCATGGGAAGAAGATAGAGATGTATGCATGGGAACAAGCGAGTGCGCCTGGCACATGCCTTGATAGTACTTAATAATATTTCCTTCCTTGCTTGGAACTAGTACTACTACACAGAGGAGACAGGATCAATTAATCAGTGGTGGTAGCTCGCTAGGTGCCGTTGGGACGTGCATCATGGGAATCAAAATCTTACGCGTGATGTGGATGTGGATGTGCATGTGGATGGATCGGTTAAGTACACAGGAGAGGAGAGAAGGTACGCATATACTACTACTAGTGCTATATAAACCGCTTGCATTGCATTGCATTCAAGAGAGCGAGCCATCATATCATCATCCTTGTTCCACCACCACCGTACCTAGTACCCTCTCTCGCTGTTCATCCAGCAAATGGCGGTGCACGACAACAAGAAGAAGTCTGCGGCGCTTGGCATCCTCATGCTGCTCTGCATCCCCATGCTAGCCGTGGGCAGCAATGCAACCCGAGCTGCGAACCAGGAGCAGGACTTCAGCGTAGCCACATTCTGCGGCCCCAAGTGCCGCAGCTGCCTCCTCGGGGCAGCTGGTTCGTGCTTCTCCGTCCTCAACGTACTCTGGAACAAGTCCGAGTACTGCACATGTTTCGTCAGCAAGGTCATCGCCGAGCCGTGCTTCTTCAAGAAGTAGACTGGATAGATAGCTAGCTAGCTAGCGCTGCCATGGTATGGTATGGTAGCTAGTAATAATGATTGAATAAGAGCTTCGTGTGATGAGCTCCGTTGTATGTTCTACCTACCTCTACCTCCCTGGGATGGGACGCTGTTCGCTCTACTTGTATTCCCTTCCAATAAATAATAGTATAATCTACTATCTCCAGTCAAGTAAGTTCAGCTGTATTCATGCGCGCCCGTGCTGTATTCATGTGTGTATTGCATCAATGTGACGACGTACTACAACTAATAATTGTGTATATTAATTTGGACACTAAGCAAAACATCCTCTCTTTTTTTCCTCGGGGGAAATCCGTGAGTTGCAACGGGTGACAAAAAAGCATTGGCTCAAGACCACAGGCAAGGAGTGTCCACTAATCACACCTGATTAAACAGTAAGGACCCTTGGATTATAATTAACACTAATTTTTTGGGGTGAAAGAATTACTAAGACTACATGACTAGCTTGTGGTGCTTTAAATACATTCCAGGGAGGTAGAGGTAGGTAGAACATACTACTCCTATCTGCATGTTGTAAGGTGTAACTATGGTTACCTTTTATGCGGAACGTAAAAAAGGCATCTCGTATGGATGCTTTGGCAGTGAATATTACCAACAATATTGGCTCTTCCTTTCATATGAACAGTATATGCCTTTTAAAGAGTTCAACAATGACAATAGAGATACCTCTACGTTTAAGTAGGTACTATGCTAGTGTTAGTCACGTGTTACATTGATTTTTTTTTAAATTGAATTAAAACCATAACAAGAATTATGGAATGGAGGGAGTAACTTATTTTGTTTGGACCCTAATATCTGCAGACTGATTGCCAGGCAGGAGGATGGATTGAACGAATTCGATCGCGCACGCGCGAGGGGGGGGGGGTATGCTACCGGTGAACAAATCACGGGAGCAACTAGTTAACGAGCGCTCCCTCGGGAGCCTCACAACGATCAGCGCCACTTGGCGTGCTCTCAGCTGCCCGCCACATGTCGCGCTCTGGGCGCTCCCTCTGGATTTGATTTTTTTAATCTTTTCGCACGCGTTTTCGGATTTTAAACGGGGTTTTCCGGTTTTTCGACGTTTCGGTTTTCCACCGGTCTTCCTTAACTTCTAGATAAAAAAATTGATTTTTTTTGCGTGAAAAAACACATTTCCTTATTTTTCCTTTCGCGCGAGTCACGGCCGTGCCTCTCAGAAACTAAAAAAAAACATGTTTTTTTGTTTCTTTCCTTCCGCGGGAGGCACGGTTTTGCTTTCGCGAGAGTCACGGCCGTGCCTCTCGGAAACGAAATAAATATGTTTTCTGTTTTTTTCCTTCCACGAAAGGCACGGTTTGCTTCCGTGAGAGGCACGGCCTTACCTCTCGGAAATGAAAAAAAAATGTGTTTTCTGTATTGTTTTTCCTTCCGAGCGGCACGGCTTTGCTTCCGCGAGAGGCATGGTTGTGCTTTCGCGAGTAGGAAACGAAAAAAAACGTGTTTTCTGATATTTTTTTGCGAGAGGCACGGTTTTGCTTCCGAGAGAGGCATAGTAGTGCTTCCGCGAGAGGCACGGACATGCCTCCTCGGAAACGAAAAAACGTGTTTTCTCTTCTTTTTTTTTCTTCCGCGAGAGGCACGGGCGTGCCTCTTTCGGAAAGACAAAAAACCCAGGCTCCTTGTCCGGTTTTTCATCAGGTTTTTTTTGTTAATCTTCTTTCATCAAAACCTATCAATATGGGATCTTGTTTTCAAGATCTCAATGCGAGGAATCCAACAGTGAAAACGGTTTGAGATTTGGACGCACAGTTTAAGAGATAAAACGTTTTGAATAAACAGATTTAGAAAAAAGGGAAAACTCCCACATGCAGCACGCCACTTGTCACAACCTGGGAGGTGGGTGTGATCTTTGCAATGAATGCTCCTCAATTAGTGATTTCGACAAATCACCCCTCCTTGATCGTTCGCTGGCGGGGGGTGGGGAAAGGGCGAATCCAGTTGACCCAAAGGCCCAGTTTAGGGCTTTATTTTTTTAATGTCATGGGAATTATTTTTTCTTATAAGAAATGGAGAAAAACATAAAAATCTAAAATTTCCATGAATATGAAAATAATAATAAATTTCATGCTACTTTATAAAAATGCCATGTTAATTTAATAAAATGCCATGAATAGTGTTTTGCTTTATTTGGTCCATTGTGCAAAAATCCTTTAAAAAATGCCATGTCAGTGAAAAATAAATTGCCATTCCAATAAAAATAAATTCACATCCTCTTACTAATAAAAAATTTCATCCTCTCTTAATAAAAATGTCAGGCTCTCAATAATAAAATTGTCATGCCAATCTTAATAAAAATGTCAGGCTCTCAATAATAAAATTGCCAGCCTATTAATAATAAAACTTTCATCCTCCTAATAATAAATATGTCATGCTCTTAATCATAAAAATGCCATGCTCTTAATCATAAAATTGCCATCCTCTTTACAGTAAAAAATCCCATGTTAGTAATTATTAAAAAGCCATGCTCTTAGTAATAAAACTTTCATCCTTTTAATAATTAAAATGCCGTGCTCTTGGTAATAAAACTGCCATGTGAGAAAGTAAAATTACTGTAACATAATAAAAAAAAGCCATGGAGGGCATCTTATAATAAACCTGCACATGGCAAGTTTAGGAAAAAAACATTTAAAAATAGGAATATTCTGTTCATTCAAAACTGAAAAATCATGGGTTTTCACATTTTTTAAATGTAAAATCATTTTTAAAGCAGTCGCAAAAAAATCATTTTGAAGGAATTTAGCTTCAAACAAATAAAAACAGGTTTAGTACATTTTTTCACAAAACATGCTACAACTCAACTGTTAAGCATCCAACGCCTCTTCAGCGATCGGGGTGTTCGCTGGGGTTGGATGATTTTCGTTTGGGTTTAGACTTTTAGTACATAAAACATTCTTAGCTAGTCTAAGATCACATGAAAAGAGACCGAATACAAACTTGCCAGAATAAGATGTTCAAATAGAAACACAGGCCCCACAAAAAAAATAGAAACACAGAAAAGACATTGCACGAGAATCACAAAACGAATAGGGCCTAGTAGCATTGGAGTGCAGGTCCGTTTCCTAAACTAATTGGGCATAGGTCCATCGGAACATAACAATTAAATACACAACAGAAGAAAACGGCTGCACCAACAAGAATGTGCTTCTGCTATTTCATGTCAAGATATCTCTTATCCGGCGACGTCAGAGGCTTTAGCTATTCGTGAAGCCATGGCTCTAGCCAAGGAGCAAGATGGTCATTGCATAGGACTGCAAGGAAGCGATCCTCATGACTGCTAGTATCTGGAGGACGGCAAGTATCATCAAAGAAATCCTCATGACTGCTATTGAATTACTGTCCTGCTCCTTCTTCGAAGGTCAGGAGTCAAACAAAGAGGCACATAGCCTCGCCAAGTTCGCTCTTAATGTAGATGTTGGTAGACATATCTGGCTTAATTAGCCACCAGATAGTCAGTGCATTGTAATGAACTCTCATATTGATCAATAAAGTCTGAGCCTGTTTGGCCTAAAAAAACAAGAATGTGCTCTTCCAGCCTTCAAAATGTGCAAAACACACAATTGCAAGTTATTTTACACAAAAATTGCTAACAAAACAGGTGCAATTTCTGGCTTCAAAGTATACAAACAATAAAAATGTTACACATTTCTAATTCCAAAATTGCACCAAATATTTTACATGTATGCCAACACCCATTTGCCATTCTGCCACACCCATCTGTACATTTACAAACTTAAAATTGTACATCAACAATTCTATATAGTTTCTTGAATCAAAACTAGCCAAACTGCACATTTCTTATGAAAAAAATAAATTAAGCCAGTTTAGATTTCAGAAAGTGCAACTATCCATATTCACATGTTTTTACTCCTAAAGTTACAGGATTTTACAATGAGCAAACTAATACAGACAAAAAATTCTACTAACTACTCCAAGCTCTTTCAAATGCAAATACATAACTAATTTGGTTTTAGACTTTTAGTAAATAAAGCATTCTAGTCTAAGACTCCTCACGTGAAAAGAGACCGAATACAACCTTGACAGAATAATGCTCCATCTGTATCAAAATACAAGTGACACTATGATAGTATCAGAAAGCACCTTATTTTTGATACGGAGGGAGTAGGTACAAATAGAAACACAGAGAAGAGATTGCACGAGAATTACAGCACAAATAATAAAGGTTGAAGGGTTCGTGACCTAAACACACCAGCATAAGCCGAAGTTGGGATTATTTTGTCTAATTTGTATGCAACAATCCTTTACTTATCTTGTTTCTACTAGGATTATATCCAAAAAGCACGCACGTCAAAATCCTTGACATCGCTGGGTGTGAGGTAGGAGCGACCAGGCCAGTACGGCGCATAGCGGGATGTGAGGTATGACCGACTAGGCCAGAGCGGCGCGGCCACGAGCTCGCCGTTCCTGCCGTACCTGATGCGACACATGGTCACGCGGAGCAGGCAGTCGTCTCCGTCGCCATCGCCTTTGGAGCGGCTGGAGCTGACACCCTTGCGCAGGGCGCGCTCGACGAGGCCAAACGTGCCTCTGCCACCGGTGTGGAGGAGCACAGCGCTCCCCGTACTCTTAAGCTTGGGCTCCAGGAACGTCAGCTTCTCTGCAGCCAGACTCCAGCGAGGCACCGGCGGCGGGCCGACTCCGGGGACCAGCTTCTCCTTTTCCTCCTCTTCATCCACCTCGTCTTCTTCCTCCTCCTCCTCCTCGTCCTCCTCTTCATTGCTCCCTTCATCCTCCTCCTTGCGGAGGTCCGGGACGTCATAGGAGCAGAGGTGCTCGTGCTCGTCGTTGCGGTAGCCTTGGCCGTCGCGGGCGGCGTGGGTCTTCCCGACCCACGCGCCCAGGTCACTGTCGTAGTGCGCCTGGCCTTCGAACGGAAGGTACCAGGTGCCGTACTGCGTCCAGCACTCCCACTCGCTCTGCGTGTCCAGCGCGAAGGTCCCCAGCTGCCGCAAGCTCCACCGCTCCGGATCCTTCTTCTCACCCTCCTGCTTCGGGTCCTCCTCCACGAAGCTGGTGCGGTAGTCGCCGGAGCGGCGCCTGACGGAGACGAAGATGGTCCGCCCGTCCGGATGCAGAGCACACGCCGACACGTAGCTGTCCTTGTAGGGGGCGAAGGGCTCTGTGGGGCCGCGGCCGACCTCCCAGTGGGGCACGGCGTACTCGTCCAAGTTGAGCATGCTGCTGCTCTTGGAATCCAAGGTGTACAGGTTGTTGCCTGCGGCCACGGAGTGGTGGCAGCAACCATCTCCGTGCGGGGGGTCTCTGTTCCCGGTGCACAGCGTCGCCGTCTCCGTGTCATACACGAGGGTCAGGCCGTCGCCGTCATCGGTGGTCACGACCACGTTGCTGCCCAGGGCGTGGAAGCCTGGGTTTGTGCCGATCGAGCGGGAGTCAAAGCGGAGGATTGGATCGGGGAGGTGCCGCGGCTCTACGCCACCGTCCTCGCCGTCGCCGACCAGCTCCTCCGAGCTGATCTTATGCAGGGAGAAGCCGTGCTTCCAGTCATCCAGAACCACGTACAGATGCCGCCGCCGCTGCTCCTGTTTCGCGCCGCAGCTGTTGCACAACTGCGGCCATGTCTGGGCCGGCACCGGAGGCGCCGGGTCGCCATGTAAGTTACCGGAGCCCGCTGAGGCGTATGCACGCCATGTACCGCCCAGCACAAGGGAGTGCCGGTGTGCGGATGCAGGGCGCCGGAGACGGGAGAGAAGCGCAAGCGGCGGCAGAGATCGAGCGAGCCACATTGTGTACGTGCGTAGCTAGGGTTTTGGGTGAGGTTCGTTTGGGCTTATATCCTGTTTTATTAAGGGTAAAATGGCCTATATGTTAGCCCAACTTATTTAGTAATCTTGGCACAAAAGTACTGCCTCCATTAATTAAACATTGATCATAAATTAGACCAACCAAATGATATCACAAATTAGACCAACCAAATGCCCGACAAAAAAGAAAATTAGACCAACACAATTTGGATTATATATGAAAAAAATTATACCATTGAATTCGTATTCAAAAGTAGTTTTTAATGATATAATTCTGAAGTCACGAAAATATACACGATATGTCTAATTTATTGGAATGGAGGGACTATGTAAAGCCATGATCTGGATCTGGTCCATATCATCTCAGACTCCAAAGTTTAGCAAAACCACATCACTTAAATTTTCAAAAAATATGCGAAAAAATCATGCATATAAAAAAAAAGAGAAGTCCACTTTACAACACCGAACTATTCCATTTGTCAAATTTGAGCCAAACAATTTCAGCCCCTTTTGGTGAAAATATTTCCAACAATAAAATATCTAGAATTTTTTTACATAATTCTGTAAACTCAAGACTAATAAAATGGTCGTTTTGGGAAACTTTCAAATGTTCGTGCCAAACAAATTTTAAAATAATACGAAATTACAATACCCTTTTCTTAAAAATGTAAGTATCATAAAAATTTGGAAACAATTCTCTAAAAATAAAGAATGGTATACTGATAATTCTATGCTAGTTTGAGATATTTTGCCTGGACATATTTTGAAAACCCTGAAATTACAATTTTTTTGTCCAAATTTTGTCAAGAAACAAATAAAACTATCCAGAAAAATTGAAATAATTTTATGAACTAAAGACTACTATATTGATCATTTTGTGAAAGTTTTAGATGTTTTGGCCAAACAAATATTAAAATATTCTAGAATTATTTTTTGCTGTCCTTTTTATGAACTTTTTTTGTCCTATTTTAGTCCACGTGCTGACGCCGTTGCTGATTGGGATCTGACTAGATTGTCAACGGGTCATAATCCGACATGCTCGCCAAACTCAGGGCCAGTTTTTTGTTTTTGTTTTGCAGAGTCCGGTGTTGATTCTTAGCCGGTTTTAGAGTTGAGGCTTCATTCTTTGACAAACCAAATAGTTGAGGGATTTAAGTGGACTTCTCTATAGAAAATAGATAATATAAAACATAAAACATTTATGATAATAGAAAATAGAGGTTCCAGAATTCCCTCTAAAAACTATTGTTGGTTATTTCCCAACAAAGATGAAGCCGTGGAACCTAGTCTATAATATGAACAGATTACAAATCAGATTCGACATAATAATAGCTAAAATTATGTGAATTTTTTGCCAGAAACTGTATTACATACATGAGCATTATTCACATATTTGGAAAGTATGTGTGACTTATACATTTCAGTGACCCTACTAAGTTTGTACTCCCTCCGTCCGAAAATACTTGTCATATATATGGATGTATCTAGACTTATTTTAGTTATAGATACATCCATTTTATCCATTTTTAGGACAAGTATTTCCTGACGGAGGGAGTACATATTAGCACATGGCCTATGTAACTTCCCAATGAGGAATCCTAACAAGATATCAGATTCATAACGCAGACTAATTTTTTTTAGCAATAAGAACCTATATACTAAACTTTGTTCAAAAAAGACCAACCCGACTAGCTCGACTAGGTCACCCCAAAAAAGATTAGCTTGACTAGGTGAAACTATTGATTACGATTGTGTGAGTAACACTTAACGGTACACGAGATATTGCAATGTGTCTCGAATTGGGGTGTTCACTTTGGGGGGCAAAAGTATACAGTTTTTTCTACTAGGGCACGAAGACAGTAAGAGAAATTTGACTCAAATTCAGACATACAATTATGTGAAGAAAATATAGATTACGAATATGTGGGTAACACTTTGCTAGCTACCGCTAATTAAATGGGAGATAATCACTTTGAATAAATTGTTTCTTGGCTATAGATAGTAACGAGGTAACTGTATCCCATGGAGGCCGTCCATGAATGCCTGCCCATGCGTTATCTATCTATTTTTCTGTAATATCCATGCATACAAAGTTACAAACACGCTCTCGATCAACTCATCCCTCGGCCAGATCTGATTTGGTTGCTGCCCTGCCGAGCCGAGCGGCCAGCCGAGCTGTGTGCTTCGTTGGCACGTTGTACACGATGAGAGTGCTCGCGGTTGTGTCCGTGCTAGCCACGGCGGCCATGGCCATCGCCTGCGCACGTGCCGCACAGTGCGGTTCGCAGGCCGGCGGGGCTACCTTGTTGGAACCGCAGCCCTCTCTCACTTTCGGCTAGAGATAGAAGAAGATACAAGACACAAGAAATACCGGACCGGCGCACGAACGTCGCCGTGAGCGCACGCACACCCTAATCTTCTTTATCCACACGACTCCTAACTCGAGCACGACTCGGCCAAACACCGGCGTACCGACCTGGACTAGACACACACGCCCCAGACACAACCTGGGTGCGCACACACGCACGTTTCCATCATGGGACGTGTCTTATTCCAACATACCTGCCCGAACTGCCTCTGCTGCAGTCGCTTCGGCTGGTGCGGCTCTACCCCGGAGTTCTGCGGTGAGGGCTGCCAGAGCCAATGCTCCGGCTGCGTCACGCCCGACCCCTCCGATGGTGGCGTTTCCTCTATCATCTCCCGCTCACTGTTCGACAGGATGCTGCTGCACCACAACAATAGGGCGTGCCAAGCTAAGGGATTCTACACCTATGACGCCTTCCTAGCTGCCGCGGCCGCCTTTCCATGCTTCGGCACCACAGGCGGCACCGCCATCTGAAAGCGTGAGGTGGCCGCCTTCCTAGCGCAGACCTCCCATGAGACCACCGGCGGGTGGCTACAGCCCCAAACGGGCCCTATGCGTGGGGCTATTGCTTCAAACAGGAGCGCTCTAAGTCCAACTACTGCACCCCAAGCGTGGCCAAACCCTATTCGGCACCCTCTGCGCCCGTTAAAGTGCAATTCACGGGCGCCCGTTAAAGTGCAATTCACAAACGGGCGCATACCCCCCCTCTCCGCTCGGCCGGCCCATGTAGTGTTTTCTCTATTTTACCAAACGGCAAAAAAGTGTGCAGGTGCTGCGACTCGAACATGGGACGTCCTATTTAATTACACAATGCACTAACCACCCCGCCGTTCCAACTCAACATGGAAACTTCCATCTATTTATGTCTTTATATCTTCCTTTCTTTTTTTCTGTTTTCGTTTTTCGTTTTTTTTCCTGGGTTCAATGAACTATTTTGAAATTCATTCAATTTTTCTTCAAAATCGATGAACTTTTTTGAAATACGATGAACTTTTTTCCAAATTCGATGAACTATTTTTGAAATTCGTTGAACTTTTTTTAAAATTCAATGAACTTTTTCCAGTATTGGTGAACTTTTTCAAAATCGATGAAAAACTCAATGAACTTTTTCAAATTTGATGAACTTTTTTCTCAAAATCGATGAACTTTTTTCACATTCGTGATTTTTTTAAAATCCTATCAATTTTTCTGGAAAACGATGAACTTTTTTCAGATTTGTGAACTGTTTTTTTCAAATCGGTGAACTTTTTAAAATTTGTGAACTGTTTTTTTTAAATTGTTGAACTTTTCAAAACTGATGAACATTTTCTAATTTTTGTACGAACCTTTTAGAATATATGAAATTTGTTCAAGTTCACGTCTTTTTATTGTGAATTCTCCTTTTCACTTTTTATTAGTATAAAATAGTTCGTATAATAGACTGGAATTGTCTTACATTTTTAATGTTGTTGTAACAACAGGGTCAAATATAGTCTTGTGCTTCGAATAGACAAGGAAATGAGGTGGCGCAGTGGTTATTTTCTCTGGTGAGGATGTTGGAGGGCACGGATCGAATCCTGCTTCTCCAGAAATCCCTCGCGTTTTTAGCTGCACGGGTATAAGCTTTTTAGCCTCGTCGCGTTTACTGGGCCGGCCCGCTACCGTGGTGTGCGGGCGCCAGTAGCGCTAACCAGCGCAGAGGGCACCGAAGAGGACCTCTCCCAAGCGTGATATGGCCATGTGCCCCCGGAAGGCGCTACTATGGCAGAGGGCCCATCCAGCTCTCTACAACTATAGGGCCGGCGGGCCAGAGGTGGCGCAGTGGTTATTTTCTCTGG
>NC_041393.1:745982397-745985818 GCF_002162155.2 Triticum dicoccoides | reverse complement strand
GCGTTTACTGGGCCGGCCCGCTACCGTGGTGTGCGGGCGCCAGTAGCGCTAACCAGCGCAGAGGGCGCCGAAGAGGACCTCTCCCAAGCGTGATATGGCCATGTGCCCCCGGAAGGCGCTACTATGGCAGAGGGCCCATCCAGCTCTCTACAACTATAGGGCCGGCGGGCCGGAGGTGGCGCAGTGGTTATTTTCTCTGGTGAGGATGTTGGAGGGCACGGATCGAATCCTGCTTCTCCAGAAATCCCTCGCGTTTTTAGCTGCACGGGTATAAGCTTTTTAGCCTCGTCGCGTTTACTGGGCCGGCCCGCTACCGTGGTGTGCGGGCGCCAGTAGCGCTAACCAGCGCAGAGGGCGCCGAAGAGGACCTCTCCCAAGCGTGATATGGCCATGTGCCCCCGGAAGGCGCTACTATGGCAGAGGGCCCATCCAGCTCTCTACAACTATAGGGCCGGCGGGCCGGGCCATGGGGGCTGACCTGCTAGGGAACCCGGGCTTGGTGGCCACGGACTCGACTGTGTCGTTCAAGATGGCGATGTGGTTCTGGCTGACAATGCAGCCACCCAAGCCCTCGAGCCACGCGGTCATAACGGGCCATTGGTATCCTTCAGCAGCGGACCGGGCTGCGGGGCGAGTGTCTGCTTTCGGCGTGATCACCAACATCGTCAATGGCGGGAAGGAGTGTGGGCATGGGTATGATAAGCGTGTTGCAGACCGGATCGGGTTTTACAAGCGCTACTGCCACATCCTTGGCGTCGCCCACGGTAACAACCTTGACTGCTACAACCAGGAGCATTTCCCTATAATTTTTTCTTGAGATATTTATTTATGACACCCTCCATCCTAAAATAAGTATCAACTATTTATTCTTGAGATATTTATTTATTACTCCCTCCATCCTAAAATAAGTATCGTTGCTAAATCAGCTACATTTTAGGACGGAGGGAGTATGAAAGATTTAGAAATATAATCCCAAAACAAGGTATTTCAACGGTCAGGCGATACACATATGATGGTTACTCGTTGTGCGCCATGGGTCTATAGTTCCCAATGCAAATGATTAGGTCGGCCGGCCTCCTCTTCCGTGCATGACGTCATCACGCCGGAGTGCTACCCCACGCCAGGTGGCATGCTGAGCCACTGGTCACCGCTCCGATGTCCATGCCTTGCCGCGCAGACGACGACAAGGGGCACGCCGTGTCTAAGAGCATGCCAGGGCATGCAGCCATACCGCACATTACGACTTTGGCCTTATACTCGCCCAACTTCGTTTTCATACTCGCACAGCTTGGCGAGCTTGTTAACCCTTCTTTTTGAAACCATCGGTGCTCTTTTTTTGAGGGGTGCCAATTGGTGCTCTTGCAGCATGACTGGTTACTCATTCTTTTTTTTAACTTCCTACATGCGTGGCCCAATGGAGGGCTGAAACACGGCATGGACCAAGTTCTGCGGTTTGTTTTGTAGCCTGCCACATATCTTCGAAGGGCCCATGGCCGATCTTTATTAGAATGGAGAAAACGAGTTCAGTACAAGAAGGAACAGTCTAAGAAGTCTAGACTAAACCAAAAACCCCACAAAACACCCTAGCCTTAACCGTCCTGGGAGTGCCAACAGAAAAACACACATGGTCGAAAACTAGACGACCCTGGCTAAGTAGGAAGATCAGCGATGCAACCCGCAGCCCTTCACATGGCCACATCTTCTTTAATCCGTTCCAAGACCCTGTCAGGTGAGCTGGCCATTTGATCAAAAATCCTGGCATTCCTTTCCTTCCAAACCCTTCAGTGCAGCAGAATAATCACCGTATCAAAGTTCTTCCTGACAGCCTTAGGGATCGCAGCCCTAGCCCGCAACCACCAATCCTTCCTCCGTGGATGTACAACTAGCATCAGAGATTAGAAAATCCGCATCCGACCAGGATTTAAAGTGCATCCGAACCTGCTAAGTAGAACAACAGTGAAGGAAGAGGTGGGTGCAGTCCTCCAGCGCTAACAGACAGAGAGGGCACGATCCGTTGGACGACCAATTTCGGCGTTCCAGGTTATCTGTCGTGAGACACCTTCTGTGTACCACAAGCCACATGAAGAATTTACAACGTGGTGGAGCCTTGGACTTCCAGATTGGCTTCGAGCATGCAAAGCGAATGTTGCCGAGGAAGAACAAACTGTAGGCACTCTGAACCGAGAACTACTTATCGGCCGTCAACATCCAGCGCGGTGTGTCCCTAGCTCCAGCATTCAGAGTTTGTCGCCTCAGCCAAATCCCAAACCTTAAGGTACCGCGCTATGGCGGGAAGAGATAGCCTGCCCGCGATGTCATTGGTCCAAGCCTGATTCTGGATGGCATCCTTGACAGATCGCCCTTGGTCCTTGACGAAGGAGAAAAGTTGTAGCGCCATCTGAGCCCCGGACTTGCCATCCTCCAACCACCTGTCTGTCCAAAATCTGGCCATCTCACCGATCCCAACCTGACTTGGTAAGCCGCATTAAAAAGTGCCTCTACCTCCCTCTCCATGGTGTCAGGTAGTGCGTGCCACGGCCTCTCATCTGCCTCCCAGTGCAGCCAAGGCCACTTGCAGCACAACGCGAATCCAAACCATTTCATGTTCAAAACCCCGAGATCACCAAGCTCCCGGGGCATACACACCCGTGACCATGGTAACAGGCAGTGACCTCCATTGGTCTCTTCCTCGCCCTTCCAATAAAGCATCGGCATCGTCAATTTATGGTCTTGATCGCCCAGGCCGGCATCGGCAGCGCCGCCAAAAGGTGAACTAGAAGTGCCATGAGGACTGAGCGAGTGAGTGTAATGCGACCCGCCGCGTGGCCATCATCTTTGGCTTCCATCGCTTCATTTAGTTGGAGAACTTATCAATGAGAGGCAGCAATCCTGACGCTTCAGCCTGTAGATAGACAGAGGAATGCCCAAGTACTGCAAGGGAAAAGGTTGACTTTTGTACTGAAAGTGTCCCACAACTATCTGTACCACATGCTCATCGCATCGGATGCAAGTGACCGTGCTTTTCAGATTGTTAATCCATGGTCGTGACACCTCTCCAAACAGCTGCAGAATGGGTCATTTAGTTGAGACATTAACCCCGTAAGAAAAGCGGCAAGCAAACTCGCTTGTTGACTGATTAGTCGAGGCATTAAGTGTGCAGCTTTTGATTGACAACGCATTTATTTGTCTGACGTTGTGCTGCCTGAACTGGTACCGTATTTATCTGTATGCTTATTTGTGTAAAGAATAAAAGCTCTTTTAACTAATAAAAACAGTACCTTATCTGCACATCTCAAAGCGCCTGCAGGCCGACAGGATAGAAGGGGTGCACACCCCCGGACCCAAAAGTGCGCTTCCGGGCCAACAACCCTGTACGTATGATTTTATCTCTCGTCCTGGACACCAGTTGGAAGCATCGGTT
>NC_041393.1:745951734-745982072 GCF_002162155.2 Triticum dicoccoides | reverse complement strand
GTCCCCCCTTGGCTCCGCCACTGGGTAGGTATGGACTAGCAAAAATGCCCGTGCGTTGCAACGGTAGAAAATTAGACTAATATATAAGCCATCATTTAATTTATGATCCACGATAATTATTCCCAAGATGAAAAGGAATTATGCTTTCAATCATACCGTCTTTGCAAAATGATCACAGTTTAGTTTGCGGCTTTATAGTTTCATTCTCGCCTCCATGCCATAATCAAATGAGAAGAAATAAAAA
This sequence comes from Triticum dicoccoides, assembly GCF_002162155.2. Taxonomy (NCBI): domain Eukaryota; kingdom Viridiplantae; phylum Streptophyta; class Magnoliopsida; order Poales; family Poaceae; genus Triticum; species Triticum dicoccoides. The sequence continues at coordinate 745,981,828 of NC_041393.1, read as the reverse complement.
AAATGTTTCGGAATAGGCCCATCTTGGACGACGTAGGGGAGAAATAGAAACGTATTATTTTTCGCTGCTCCACAATTGAATCGAAGAAAGAAAAAAGTGTGAAGCAGCCTAGCTCGGCCCACGCGTTGGAGAAACATAAAAGGTGTGTGGTACATTGGTAGATAGATGACAGCCAAAACTATAATTGAACGGAAGAATCCTTCCTTCCTTTAATATTAATATAATAATTAGTATATATAGAAAAGAGATTAGGGCAACAAAGTGACACGAATTTTACACCGGGGCAAAAATTCGATGTGGTACATCGGTAGATAGATGACAGCCGAAACTATAATTGGACGGAAAAATCCTTCCTTCCTTTAATATTAATATAATAATTAGTATATATAGAAAAGAGATTACGGTAACAAAGTGACATGAATTTTACATCGGTGCAAAATTTCGATGACCTCATCGAGGCAATGACGGAGTTTGCAACATCTGGTTCATGACCACGGATTGCACGGATGTTGTTACGTGCAGCCAACAACAATAATAAAACCATCAACAAAATCTAGGAGGTTGATGGCATCTCGATGAATATTGTTGTGAGTAATTGGAAAATTTCTTACAGTGCAAGATGATTATTTTTTAAATGGATGGACATTTTTTATAACTTGTGAACATTTTTTTCAACAGGCACACATTTTTGGGATGGGTGAACATTTTTTGAAATTAATGAACATTTTTTGTTTAACGAACATTATTTTTTAATGCATCAAGATTTTGAATCAACGAACATTTTTTGAATCGGTGAACTTTTTATGAAATTCACGATCATTTTTTAATTATTGTGAACATTGTTTTAAAAATTAATGAACATGTTTTGAATTCACAATTTTTTTGTTAAATTCGTAAACATTTACTACTGCTGTTTTTTTTTCAAAATTCACTTTATTTTTTAATTTGAAACTTTTCTGAAATCCCAAATTATTTAAAGAAGAAACAAAGAAAAAAAGGAAAAAAACAGTGGCGTCCCTCCGCAGTCATGGACCAGCCTAATAGGGCGCGTGGTTTGTAAAACATTTTTCAATATTCACATTTTCTTTTGAAATTTGAAACTTTCTGAAATCCCAAATTATTTTAAATAAGGAAAAATAGTAAAAAAGCAAAAATAGAATAACGAAATAAGAAAAAAGGGCGTCCCCATTAATGGGCCGGCCCAATAGGGCGCGCTTGCGACGAGCGTATATATAAGGTAATATTTCTCTCTTTTCAAAAAGAAACGCTGTGTCTAGGTTGGCTGGTTGTTTCATTGTGGCTGGACATCAGAGGGTCGGGGTTTGAGTCCAAGTGAGAGCAATTTTTTTATTTTTTAACGTAAAACAGCGACGGACGAAAATCAAAAACGTACGGAAAACATCGATGGACCAAAAAAAATGGAGAAACAATCCGTCCTTTAATATTAGGTACAGATACAGATACAGATACAGATATAGATATAAGATTCATCATGCTATAGTTTCAAACTTTTCTTTACAATTGTTGCCACTTTTGAGAGTCAATAATCGGTTGTGTAGCGAAACCAAAGGCGGCAGTCTAGGAGCCAGAGGTGACAACACATCGTTTTGGGCGGCGGCAGTGAGAAGGCGCATGTATCCTTGGATGTCCTTTCTCCTACCGCACGCATCCTTAGATGTCCTTTCTCCTAGCGCCAAAATTCCTACGTTCCCGCTGCCAACCTCTAAATAAGGAGGCCATGGGGTGAATTTTGTAAAGCCGTCTAAATAATATAATGCCGATGGAGAGTGGAATAGCGAATATGCTAAACCTACATTTAGAGGAACAAACTTTATGCAGGCTGTTATTACGGAGTTCAGGCCAATATACCTGCTCTTCTAGACTTGCTCTAATGCGGGTGAGCAGCACAAATTCGTGCGCAGCTAGCCAACTGATCGATTGATCCTCGGCTCTCTCAACGGAAAAAGGACGATGAATTTTAAAAGCAAACAGGAGGATTGTATTCCATGGAAGTCCGTCCTTGAAGTTGAAGGTGCCCTGCGTCATCTGTAGACTATATATCCACGTAAATTCCACATGCATGCACACAAGCAAACACTCTCGATCAAGTCACCAGACATGGCTAGCTGTTTGTTGCCGTACGCGGAACTAAGCCGCCAAGAAGGAAGGCAGTGAGGAGGAGACAAATCTGCTACCTAGTTCTTGCAGCGCAAAACATATATATGGGCATGCACTCCCCACCACTTCTGGCACACAGAGAACTACAGGTCTAAGTGTAACGCTATAGTTGCACCAGCCAGCGACCAACTGTGCTTTACCTAAAAACAATTCTGAGTTGTGCTGCGTTGCCACGTTATCATACGATGAGAGGGCTCAAGATGGTGGCCATGCTAGCCATGGCGGCCATGGTCATCGGCACCGTGCGCGCTGCGCAGTGCGGCTCCCAGGCTGGCGGGGCGACCTGCCCCAACTGCCTCTGTTGCAGCCGCTATGGCTGGTGCGGCTCCACCCCGGAATACTGCGGTGACGGCTGCCAGAGCCAGTTCTCTGGCTGCGGCGGCGGTGCCACGCCCGTCAGCCCCAATCCCACTGTTGGCGGCGTGTCCTCCGTTATCTCCCGCTCCCTCTTCAACCAAATGTTACTCCACCGCAATGACCCGGGATGCCACGCAAGGGGCTTCTATACCTGTGACGCCTTCATTGCAGCTGTCACTGCCTTTCCTGGCTTTGGTACCACAGGCGACACCGCCACCCAGAAGCGCGAGGTGGCTGCCTTCCTAGCACAAACCTCCCATGAGACAACTGGCGAGTGGCCCACAGCCCCGAACGGGCCCTACGCATGGGGCTACTGTTTCAAGCAGGAGCAGAACCCCACCTCCAACTACTGCACCCCAAGCACGCAGTGGCCCTGTGCGCTCGGAAAGAGCTATTATGGCCGTGGGCCCATCCAGCTATCTCACAACTACAACTACGGGCAAGCAGGCCGGGCCATCCGGGCCGACCTATTGGGCAACCCAAACTTGGTGGCCACAAACCCGACCGTGTCATTCAAAACTGTCATCTAGTTTTGGATGACGGCGCAGCCGCCCAAGCCCTCGAGCCATGCAGTGATCACGGGACAATGGAAACCATCGGCGACAGACAAGGCCGCGGGGCGGGTGCCCGGATTTGGCGTGATCACCAACATTGTGAATGGCGGGATTGAGTGCGGGCACGGGCATGATAATCGTGTTGCTGACCGAATTGGGTTCTATAAACGCTACTGCAACATATTTGGTATCGGCTACGGAGGCAACCTCGACTGCTACAAGCAGAGCCCCTTCATTTAATAATCAGCAATATATGTACTCATGTAATTTTATATACATACTCGTGTAATTTTTATTAATAGTCAACCATATATGTAATTGTGTAATTTTTATTTTTCATTATAAAAATTCCAGACATGTAATCCTAATATAAGATAATTCGTAACTATTACCCGTCCAGCACATACCCAACGATTAGGAAACACGTGCATGGTGTGTCGTTGCCACTTGCCAGTAGACACGATTGTTTTCGAGGAACGACATGCCTCTATTCTGGCGAATGCAAACGACCCAAGCCTCGCCGCACACTGAGCCGCAGGCCCGTCCTTCCATCTCCCTACCTTGCCGTACACACGCCGCGTCCGCCAGAGTGCCGGGGCCGCCATGCCGCACCCTGGCAAGCTTGGCAACTCGGTCTTCAATTTTCTTTCTTTCTTCTATTTAGAAACAACCCGGTCTTCAGTAGCTCCGTTCTACTTGCACAGCATGGCAAGCTCCTTCGTCTTCTTCACCACCTCCTATACGGCATGGTCCGCGCTATGGGTCATGCCAACGCGCACCCTCCCTTTCCTTGGTGCGCCAGTTTGGGCCGACCCATTTGCGGGGTTGGACACCCTCTGTTTCTTTTTTGTTTTCCAGTTTTCATTTTTTATTTTCTGTTTTTGTTTCATTCTATGTAAAATAATTCATGATTATAAAAAAATTAAAATTTTAAAAATTGTGAATTGTTAAAAACAGTTTTTGAAATTTAAAATGTTCATGATTTCAAAAGAACATGACATTTTTTGAATTAAAAAAATGATGAAAATGTTATAAGATTTTTTTTCATAATGTTGAATGTTTCTTGTATTTGAAGAACAAATTTCTAATTCAATGGATATTTTTGAACTAGATGAACAAAATTTGTATTCAAGAACATTTTTTTTTGAAAAAATGATGAACACATTTTGAATTGGATGAATAGTTTTTTACATTGATGAACAAATTTTGAACTTGATGAACATTTTTTAATTTGATGACTTTTTTGAATTTTGATGAACCTTTTTTAAATACAATAAAAATGAATTTGATGAACATTTTATGAATTATTGAACATGTGTTTACGTTGATGAACATTTGTTTACATTGATGAATATTTTTTGAAGATTTTTTTTCCACCAATTTGAAAAGAAAAATCGCAAAAAAAAAGTCAAGAAGAGAAACGAGAAAAGGAAACAGAAAAGAAAAGGAAAAGGAAAATTTTAAAAAGGAAAAAAACGATAGGAAAAAAATACGGCAAACAGGCCGACCCATTTCAGGAACGATTAGCCCAAGCCTCGCAGCACACTGAACCGCAGGCCAGTCGTTGGGTAGTACCTACTCCCTACCTTGCTGTACACACGCCGCGTCCGGAGAGCACCGTGGCAACCGTGCCGCACCCTAGCGAGCTTGGCATTCTAATCGCCCAACTCGGTCTTCATTCTTTTTAGAGAAATAATAACACCCTGCCTTCTGGTAGCTCCGTTCTACTCACACAGCATGGCGAGCTCCTTCGTCTTCGTCTCGAGCCCAGCAGTCCTCTTGGGATGTCACATCTTGCAACCGTGGGTCCAAACCCCAAGCGGGCAGGTAAAAACGACAGTGGCCCAGGCCAAGCTCACACCCGATACTGCACGGCGATATAAATACAAGCTCGAGCCCGCCGCCTCCCGCACGACAATGGTGCAGTAGCAAATGAATTGGCACGGAATGTATTTGAGAACGGGAGAGGTTAGTTGTCTAGTTCGCAAAAAAAAAAAAAGGGTTAGTCGTCTAGGAAGATCCCTTTTGTGGAAGGAAGGTTAGCCTGATGCAAACAGAAAGCAATCAATCAAGATTGTGTATGTCGTAAATTTGTAAATATATACTCTGGCACTCTTTAAAGTGTATTGTTTATTTTTTTCGTGATGTGAAATCTGATCAACACGATATGTTTGAGCTTTGAAGTCGATGATATTTGTACGTACATTTTTCAAACACCTGCACGGTGCCCTGAGTGGATGGGGTGGCGTCTACGGGTGGGCCTCCATGACGTCGCCGAGTCAGGTATGGTCAACGGATCATAATCCGACATGCTCCCCAAAATCAGGGCCAGATTTTTTTTTCAGAGTCCGGCGTTGATTCTTAGCCGGTTTTAGAGTTGAGGCTTCATTCCTGGAGAAACCGAATAGCTGAGGGTTTTAAGTGGACTTCTCTATGGAAAATAGATAATATAAAACATAAAACATGAAGCAGGTTACAAAATTCCCTCTACAAAACTCTTGTCGGTTATTTCCAACAAAGATCAAGCCGTGGAACCTAGTCTATAATTTGAAGAAATTACAAATCAGACTTGATATAATAATAGCTAAAATTATGTGAATTTTTTGCCAGAAACTGTATTACATACATGAGCAATTATTCGCATATTTGGAAAGTATGTGTGACGTACACATCTCAGTGACCCTACTAAGTCTGTACATATTAGCACATTGCCTATGTAACTTCCCAATGAGGAAGACTAACAAGATATCCGATTCGTAATGTAGACTAATTTTTTTAGCGATAAGAACCTAGATTGAAGTTTGTTAAAAAAAGGCCAACCCGACTAGCTCGACTAGGTGAAACTATTGATTACGATTGTGTGAGTAACACTTAACGGTACACCAGATGTTGCGATGTGTGTCAGATTGGGGTGTTCACTTTGGGGGAAAAAGGTATACACATTTTTTTTACTAGGGCACGGAGACAATAAGAGAAGTTTGACTCAAATTCAGACATGCAATTATGTGGAAAAAATATAGATTACAAATGTGTGGGTAACACTTTGCTAGCTACCGCTAATTAAATGGGAGATAATCACTTTGAATAAATTGTTTCTTGGCTATAGATAGTAACGAGGTAACTGTATTCCATGGACGCCGTGCATTTTTCTTGGCTATATAAATAGTGACGAGGTAACTGTATTCCATGGACGCCCATGCGTCATCTATCTATTTTTCTGTCGGCATTGAATACAAAGTTACAAACACAAGCTCTCGATCAGCTCACCCCTCGGCCGTATCGGAGCCGCCAGGTTTGATTGCTGCCTAGTAAAATTCTATAAAGTTTGACTTTGACCAAATCTTATATGCAAACTAAAAAAAAATAAAGGGAGTATGATTGAAAAACTTAGAGCAGCCTCGTCTCAAACAGCCCGGTAGACTGTCCGGTCACTAACCGGTCAAAAAAGACAACCTAAACGGACACCTCAAATGGGCCTCAAACGCCCAATTTGACAAGCATCAAGGGCAGATAGTGGTCCGGCGTGACCCTGTGCGTTCGTCGTGTGAGACCGACGTTGGGGCATAGGAAAACACTCAAAAACCCGACGGTCCAATGGGCATCCCCTCCTGTGAGGTGTGAATGCCGCATGACACCGCTCGAGGGCCAAAGTCCTGCTATTTAAACTGGACGCGTCCCCAATCCTAGCCACATCCACTCCTCCCCTCTCCGCGCCACCAACCCGAGCCCATTCACACCTCTCACTCTCCGCCTCCCTGTTCCCTCGCCGTTCTTCTCCGCCATGGCCTGGCAGAAGACCATTTATGCTACGCTAACGCTAGAGCGGTGCTTCCAGATGCTGGAGGAGATCCAGGCGAGACGCACTGCCTGCATCGCAGCCGGCTTACCTCCGGACTTGTCGGAGCCGAAGGAGGAGGAGCAGCAACCGGTGGCCATGGAGGTGGTGAATTCGAAGTAGGAGGATGTGGCAGAGTTGGCGCCGGTTGCCGTCTTTGCGGTGGAGGATGCCATGGCGGAGTTCGAAGTCGCCCAAGCAACGGAGATGGCGGAGCAGCAGACCATTCTAGAGTCCATCTAGGATGAGACTTGCGTTGAAGCCAACCAATGCTTCACTCGAAAGAACAGGCGAAGATGGACACCCTTTTCGACGAGCCGAATGCGGAGGAGGAAGCGGAGGCAGAGGAGCCACAGGAGTCGGAGTTGCGTCTGCTGCCCATGTATTCGGAGCCTGGCACGGAGATTGTAGACATCACCGACGAGAACGAGTAGTGTAGTGTAGTTTTAATTGACCTATGATGTATCGTAGATGTTTATTTTGCATGTTTACATGGTTTATTTGCAAGGACCAGCCATCCAACACTACCATTTAAACAAGGCGGACTGAGTTATGCAATGTTGATTCATACTTCCTCCGTCCCAAAATAAGTGTCTTGAGCTTAGTACAAATTTATATTTTGAGCTAATACAAAGTTGAGACACTTATTTTGGAACGGAGGGAGTATTAGATTTTTTTATGTATATGTACAAGATCTCTAAAACAGGTAAAAACTACTCTAAATCGTACTCCTCCCCATGGGAGGCGCGGTCGATCACACCCGTAGCGGAGCTGCCGGCCTTGTCGTCGTTGGCCACTGGCACAAACCCATCGGAGCCGCCGACGTGTGACTTTTTGGCATTGTCATCATACTGCTCCTTTTTCCCTCTTGTCCTCCTCCTCGGGCTTCTTCAGGAGCTAAGCATGCCGCGTGTCGTTGATGTGGAGCTGACCGCACTCATGGTCCACCATGCGGACACTCCGCAGACAGATAGAATGCCCGCTTCACATAGACGAGTTCAAGGTCTGCGAGGAGCGATCCATTGACGTCGGCATCCGTGTGCTCCACCTCCAATTGAGCCATGGCCGTGCGGTGCCTCTAGTATTTTGGGTGGGACCGTGTTGTCGAAGACCAACATGGTGGATGCCCGAACTTTCCCAAATCGCCCTTAACTTGGGACCGGCCTGAGGATTTTCCGGTCCAGTCCAAATTGAAGGTTAATGTTGAAGGTCTAAAAGCGTCCGGTCAGATATAGGCATATAGGCTTACTCACTGCGCATTATACAATACATAGCAGCAGCTCGGACGGACAACAACGATCTACCGTTGGATGGACGGATGACCAGGTCATCGTCAACTATGTGCAACTCGTGTTGTGGCTCGTTTCGCCTCCTAGATCGACTAGCAGAGTGCCCGTGCGTTGCTACGGGCTATGATATATATAAATGAATTGAACAAATGATTAGGGTCGTCTCCAAGTCCGACGCTCATTTCTCTCTTGTACGCCCGACCATGTTCGGACATGAAACGGTTGCCTAGCGGGCTTCTCAAAATTCAACCGTCTGGACAGTCCATCCTACCCCAAATCCAGACCATATGTGTGCGAGGAATATGGTGGTCCGCCATGTTATATTCAACACACTGGCCCAACACAAAAAAAAAAACCATCCCACGATGGGCCCTTCTCTTTTTTAGTGGACCATCCTCTTCTTGCTCGGTATCCCGCTGTAGCGGGACATTGCTCGCTAGAACCCTCTCGTTTAAAACCACACGATGCCCATATCATCTTCCCCATGACACCCTATCTCCTTCACGCCATATTTCCCCATGGACCGCCAAGGAGGAGTATCCCGCCAACCACCACGCTCTCTGCCCTGAACCCCCTGCCCCTATTCATGTCGATCCACCACCGCCTGTTAGGTATATATGCATATATCGGTCGTAGAAATGCATGTTAAATGCATTTTTAAATGTTATAAATAATTCCAAAAAAATTATCATCTACATCTCTGCAAAAATATGTGCGCGACACAAACTTTTGTAGAAATACATCATTTTATTTTGCCTCCACAAAAAAGACAAATTTCAATGGTTGAAAATAGTGTTCCATGAGACAATTTTTTGTCTTTTTTGCACACGAAAAAAAATCCTTCGAAACTTTTGGCACACACATAGAATGTGAAGTTGTACATGTGCAACAATTTTCAGTTTTTTTAAACTTAAAAAGGTTTCTTTCGAAGTGGGTGTAGATGTACTTGGGTTCATCCATGTATTTTCCCGTCCAGAGCTAGCAGCATACAACTCATTTTGACCGTCCCATGAAAAAATAGACAAGCTACCAGCCACACAGAAAATCAGGCCACCAACGAGGCTGTAAGGACCAGGCCACCTGAAGTCTCCCACAAACTACAGTTCTTTCGCCAGGTGCAGCGGAGCTTGCCACAATGTCTAGTTATAATTAAACGTCTACAGTTGCATCTAATCAAGCTATAAAAAGGAAGACACCATCTAGCATATATCGTGAGCGCATCCATATAACACAAGTATGCATACAGTCAAGGAATCCAAGAAATGTGTTGCATTTTAAGACCAACATAATTCATCTGTGTGTACTAATCAATAGTTAAAAAATAGCTAGAAATTATTTAGTCTAGCAGATAACTGGAAGTCTAGTCTACCAGGAAGCTAATCACAAAAACATGATAAAAATCAAAACCATAGTCTTTCTATTCCTGGCAATTGATCATCCTATACAGGAAGATATAGTTCATATACCATTAGCAAATAATCTAGGCATATAGGTACAGAAGAGCGACAAGACTGATCCGAGTTTCAGCTTAACATCAACCAATTGCTTAACAGTCCAGAATAAAGTCGCAAAATTGCATCAAGAACAGGATCTGACACTTGCATTGTGGTGTTTTCCCACTGTATATCTGACACACACACTACATGCACTCTGCAGATATGTATCCAACTGGCTATACTCTACGCTCACTGGAATTTGCGGACTTCTTGGCCATGTTAGGTAAAGAAGCTCCTTAAGTGTCATTTCGTAGCAAGATTGCAGCCACTCCTGCCTCCTCCTATATGTAGTACTTTGAAACCTTCACATGAAGACTGTCATTAAGAAAATGGCTGTATCAAAGTGAATCTTGTGAAGAGAGTCAATTCAGCTCCAGTGTTCAATGTCACAATGTCAGAAAGCAAGCAATAATAATTCAGTTATATGATCAAGCCCTCAACCGGAACCCGCGACATGCCCCGACGCTCGGTCCCCATCCCGCACTGTTGTGGACATCCCCGAGGTGTCCCCAAGCCGACGCGCGATCTGGCTCCAGCGACCAGGCGAGAACATCGATCGGGATCTTGGCCAGTGCCAGCGGGTCCCTTCAACACCGCCGCCCTCCGGAAATGTGCCCCCCTTGCATGTAAGGATGATTAGAGATAAGTATTAGCTTTTGAATCATTAGGCATCTATATATAAGGCATCTACTTCATATTCGTAATCCCTAATCTGAACCCTCTCACTACTGGTAATTACTCTCATGAAACCATATCAGACACACGACACTCAGCATTAGTAATGACTGAACAAAAGAGGCATGAGAGTGTTTCAATAACCTGAATGATTGCTTAAACCAGAAAAGCAATTCCAACAGAAAGGCATGATCCTCTTCATTTTTCGATGAACCGAAGGACGAAAAGAAGTAACCAACAGAAACCTTAGCCGGTGAAATAAGCGCCTTCTCCTTAAGTTCATATGAAAGAAATGGTAAATTAAATTTTTCTCAAATTAATATTTCATGGCACTGATTTTATGTTCTACTATTTAGGATATGCCGAACCTACATAACATATAGGAATCTGATCATGACAAACTTTATATACCTATACATGACTACTCTGCTACTCCAAAATTGATAATGTTGTACTTATTAAAGTATAAGATTCTGTAAATAGCTCGAGCTAAGTAATCCAGATAGGTGAAGATACAATCGATCAAAACACCAGTACATCACAAAGAAACTTTACCATTCTGCCGGCCGCAGGCCTTTGTCACATGCATGCACAGAGTGCGCTCTTTCTCTCTTCACCCTTTCTCACATGCATCCAAGCACGACACAGTTCTCTGACATAACTACACACAAGCGCCCTCCTTGCTTTGTCTGATGTGCATGCACCTCGCTCACGCTCTGTCTCTCTCCACAGGCACTCTCTCCCACAACAGAAGCATGCATACATGTTCCAGTGGAGAAGCCAATGTTAATAGTGACAAGGCATACTGGCAGCTCTCTCTCTTCTCTTTTTTTCTCTCACGCACATCACTTATATTTCTTCTCACAACACTCCCCCTTTCTCTCTTCTCCCTATTTTTCTTTCTCTTCTCCTTTACTCTCACGCACTACACTTATCTTTCTTCTTGCAGCACCCCTCTCTCTGCTCCTCTTCTCTCTCCCGCTGTCGCACATACCCCTTCTCTCTCTTCCTTTTCTTTTCTCTCACATCACCCCTTTCTCTTTCTTCGCGCAGGAATCTCACCTTGTCGCATCCTCCTGTTCTTCATGCCTGGAAGGGCTGAAGATGGGGACAAGGGCTGGAAATGATGACAGCTGGCAGAAATAATGTGAATAGGAGACCTGGGGTGGCTGTGCGGGTGGGCCCCGAGACCAGGGAATGACATGACGAGGACAGCGCTGCTGGGCACGCAAGCTACAAAGGAATCTCGCCACTGCCACTGTTCACGTAGCCCTGCCTTTTTCAGACTAATCACTCTGTGGCTGCTGCTGATGCTGGCACTAGCACACATCTCCATGTGGTGACCAACGGCACAGATAAGGGGTACCGGGTAGGACGAGCTACAAAGAAACTTTACCATTCAGAAATTATTTGCTCATTCTGAGCTAAAAAACTCCCTGCGGAGCAAATGGTCGAGCTGGCCGTAGGAAGGAACACACTAAAACATGCCAAGAAAAGTGCATTGGAAAAAACAAAACAAAAAGAAAATATAGGAACAACCAGGACGGGGTTAATGGTTTGGGAGCTGAGAGAGTTGATGGGAGGGACAACCGGAGAAGCAAACCTAGCAGAAATTCGCATCTGCTTTTCCAAGATGATGTGCTGCTCGGTGGATGATCATCATCATGCATCCACTGTAAAGGTCCTCGATTCTTATATGCATTCAGGTTAACCAAGTTCAAAAGGTAGTTCTATATAATCACTAAACAGAGGCACTAACCTAATACTGAATTTATAGAATAAGTGCAGATCCTTTGTTGAGTCCTCTGCAATCTCAATACTCTGGATCCAACTAATGTTCTTGTCTTGCCCTGCAAATATATACATGATTCAGTCTATTTTCAGAAAGTAGGATTTCTATTTTCTATGCGATCCACATAGAACATGAGGAATCACCTAAGCTTAGCTGCTGTATCAGACCCAGAACATTCACTAATGCAGTTAAATATCTGTACAAATATAAAGAACATGAACTTACAACTTCATGGTTCAGTATATGGACAAAAAGACCCACGTCTAGAGATCTAGAGAGAGAGGAACCAAAGGGAAACCATGAACCACGTCCAGCTCCTTGCTCTTGCTACGATTCGTGTTCGACCCACTCCTTGCATGCACCAGCGACCTCATCCATGAGACAAGGGGCGAAAGAGAGGGGGGGGGGGAGATAGAGACAAACCTGAACCGCCTCAAACTTCTTGCTCCTGCTGCTCCGACCAGCAAGTCTCCCTCCACCGCCGACCCCGCCCACATTCGCCACTGCACCAACTCCGCTGTTTTCTCCATCAAGGCAGAGCTCCCGTGCGCGTCTTGTTCGGAGGGGCTCTCCGAGGCCTCGAGGTCCTCATCAAGATCTCATCCCTCGAGTACTTCACCCCATACTTTTTGCCTAATGTTCTGTACACCTGAATTAACATTCAGAACACAAGCCATATTAATCAAACCACCGTATGCATACCCAATTAACAGAGGAACGGGAGATTTTTATCAGTAATTCGTTATGCATGGAGAAACAAATCCACACAACCCAGAAATGAACAACAGAAACAAATCTGCCCAGGTTCTCACAACCCGAATCTACGAACATACACGAACGGAACGGGCTACGGGAGCACGAATCAGGTCGATCCAAATGCCACGCATTGTCTCAGCATGTGCACCGCATAGAAAACATGCAGGCCTCCGTCAACCATGGGAACGGCCAGCAGAATCGAGCGGAACAAACAGAGGAACATGAATTGGAGCTGCGGTATATGGGGGAAGGGCGTAGGCCGACCTGGGCCATGGGCTCGGTGGGGCGAGGAGGGTGCCGGCGCCGTCGACGAGGATGGCCTTGTGCGTGATGTCACCGTAGATGGCCCGCCGATAGTCGTAGTACTCCCGCGCGCCCATCGGCTCCCACCTAGTGCCGCCCGCCCCGACGACCGCCTCCGGGGCCTCCACCGCAGCCGCCGGCGCGCTGGAGCCGGGCCGCCGCCGCCGCGGTGGCCGAGCGCAGGGGTGGGTGTGCTGCGCAGGGGTCGGCAGGTGTGGCGGAGTGGCTGTTTAAGGGACCATCTCAAATAGTGTCAAACATGTATTTGTTTGTATATGCCAGATCTTGGTTAATTTCTACTCCCTCCGTTCCAAAATACTTGTCTTTCTAGGCATTTCAAATGGACTCAACATACGGATGTATGTAGACATATTTTAAAGTGTAGATTCACTCATTTTGCGCCGTATGTAGTTACTTGTTGAAATCTTTAGAAAGACAAGTATTTAGGAACGGAGGGAGTAATAGCTAGACCATCATGTGGAGAATACTCACCATGCGTTCCGGATGAACATCTGCATGTCCACGCCGGCTACCGCCCGCACCACATCTGGCAGCTGCCTACACCATGCTCACTCCCGCCACTGCTGCGAGCATCGGCCCCGCGCGCCCACTATGAGTCACCTTGCACTGCCGCCTGCCTCACCCTCTGGTAGGCCCACAACCCGTCGTCATAATTACCGTCGCCACCACCCAAGGATTTGACTCCAAAGAGCGTTGCAACAGGCCATGTAGCTTGGAAAACATACTAACAAGGGTTAAAATGCAAACAAAACCTACTGTCAGTTCACAAGAGCAAGTACTCGGAGTACTTGAAGTATAATCCAGTCAAAGTGTATTGAAACTAAGAAGAACATGCACATGACATCCACGCACCTGATCAATCTTCATGTCAAGCCAATAATCGGTAAACAAACACAAGGACAACAGAGAAAATCTGAACCAATGCTCCTGCTCCTCGTCCTTCCCGACACAATATGTACTGCTGGTTCAAGAAGTAACTCCTTTAGAATGAGGACCTATTTTTTTTAAATTGAGTTTTTTCACAAGCAGAAAAAGAAAAAAAAATAACATGTAAGATAAGAAGAAAATCTACATCTTGGGAAATTAAGTATACATACAACAGAACTATATTTCTGTGACAACAGTAGTAACTTTGTTGGGAGCTTGAATACAAATATTCATGTTGGTTGTTCCTCAAGCAAATAACAGAAAATGGTTAGAAAAGTTAGGATATGTTCTATTTTCATGTGACATTTAAAGGTATGATCATTAAAAATACATTGTTATGACCTAATCCTGTATGTATTAAAGAAAGAAAACAACCCTGCTTAGTCACCAATCCTAGAACCCTATGATGAAAAATTTGACAAATAACTACAGAAACCAACTATTGTTCATGGAATTTACACCTGACATCACTACTTGGTTTTAGAATTATTTCATGAGGGCAAAGGTAGAGAATCTATGAGAATCTTTTGAGCTACTCTCAACCTTGTAAAATAGACTAATCTAATATTCAGGACTGGATCAATTTCTCTACAGAAAAAGATTTAAAACCTCCCCAAATGTAGAATGCTAGGATCTCCCCCATCAACTGCTCCTAAGAGAAGATGCCATTGAGACTCAATACTAATTAAGTACTTCATACAAATCTAATGCAAACCAAAAACAGATGCATTGCTGACATATACAAGGGACCAATCAGCATGAACATGACTGTTGTGGGCTTTGTTGCTGCTACAAATCTTACTAACATGCACTTCAAAAGCTAAGTTTAGCTTAATGCCCTGATATATGTGCTTAATGCCCTGATAGATGTGCGTGGATCAATGCAACAATCATGTTTCTAGTGGCAAGTTCGTAACATGATGAGAGCTTGAAAATTAGAAAGGGAGTCGGAAAATGTACATCTCCCGAATCAGCTCAAGGAGGCAGATTCAAGAACCGCGTTGCGGGCGACTCGGCCATGTACCTGATCAGCATGACTATGACGTAATCCCCTCTAGAGCCACCTGCATGCTGCTAGAACTGAAAGAATGGTTGAAAGTACTGACTAATGAGCTTGTAGATGCACTGAGAAGATATTGACGTGTAGATCTGGCAAAAATCTGGATACCTGAACGGTTATTCCGTCAAGCAGATCCCTTGCCAAAGTAAGACGATGGCACATGGAGACCCGAATCTAACCTATGCAACAACTGAAAGAAACAATGATGAGTAAGCATGATGGGATAGGAAGTGGGTGTAGTGGTGGGACTGACCGAACAACCTAGAAACTCTATCGTTGGTTGAGCCAGCAAGGTCACAGGAGGACGAACAATTGATTGCGAGCCAAGGGGGAGGGAGCAGGCACAAGCTTGATGAGGCGATGAGTCAAATCCAGATAAAAAATACCTAGGTTTGAAACCGCTCTGCGGCGGTGATCCAGAACCGTGGACGCGAGATCCGGCGGGGTCGGCGGGGTCTTCCAGAGGGGATCGGCGGCGGCGGCAGCAGCGATCCAGAACGGTCGACGATCCCGTGGAGGCGAGATCCGGCGGGGTCTTCTCGAGGAGACCAGCGGGTTAACCTGGAGGTTGAGGGGATCGCACGACGGCGGCGTTAACGTGGAGGTCGAGGGGATCGCACGCGTTTTTTTGGATAAGTGTGTGGGTGGAGCCGGGCCACCGCCGCCGCCGCCGCGGTGGCCGAGCGCAGGGGTAGGTGTGATGCGCAGGGGTCGGTAGGTGTGGCGGCGGCTGCGACTGGAGACGGGAGATGAGGTAGGGCTAGCGACGAAGTCCACTGGTTCTTTCGTCGTTTCACGACGGTAAAACCAGCGGAGGGGAGGTGGTGGACGGAACAATAAAATCTACGAAGGTTAACCTACGAAAAAAAACCGGACGAAAGTGGTGTGACGAAAATTAACCGACGGAGACTACCAACTGCTCCATTAGAAGTAGAGATCCACCAATACAGCGCGGATCGCACATGTGGGCACAATTATTTTCGTGTAGTCGCTACTACTAACCAGACACGCGGCTGGTGAGACCACTGAGATCGATGGATGATTACATGACACCCCCGCAACAATCGGACGTTTGATTTTGTCCCTTTATGAGCTGCAAGTTGGGAGACACATGAGAGATGCCATACGTCGTTTACATTTTAAAAAAAAAAGGATACGTCGTTTACTACATTGCTTGCAGCAGCCTTCAGTTCCTTTACGCACACGACGTGCACATGGTAGCTAGGGCAAGCTATAAAATTCGACATTGCGTGCACATCATGTATAACTTCTTCCATGGTGTATCCACACGATTATATTGATTGATTTGAAACTGCCGATCATAATGCATGCTGCACACGAATGGGTTGTCGTCGTCTTCCACTGTACTAATTCTCATCCAAGTACGTACCTGCCATCTGGTAGCAGTTACCTAAGCCTCATCAGCTGGTTTGTGCACGCATGCACCGACTTTTGTTTATGTTTCATTAGAACAACTATTTCGATCATACTGATTTTCATTAGCTGCAACTGCTTTTCACTTAAACTTCACGGGTTCAGTATGTGCCACTATCGTTTGCGAAGAAAATATCTGTATGTCCCTGTGGCCCGTCTTGGCAAGTTGTCGTATTCTGAAACCCATTTCCACCTTTGTGGGATCCATCACTTCGACACATCAGACATGGTGATAAGGAGACTCATTTAACAGTTTGGGACCCACCACTTTGCCATGTTATCAGTAAGCAATGGCTAGTCACTATATACTTTTTTTTTCATGAAAGTCAATATATAATGACTGGTGGGTCATACAGCAAAAGGCTGGAAAAATGGCCACCCTGGTAAAATAGCCCCCATCTAGTCCAAGGTATTCCATCCGGTACACCACCATCCAGCCCATTAAAGTGCACGTTCGTCATACAGACTTAGCAGGGCAACTAACAGAAGGATAAAAACAATACGCAATTGGCCTCTTTGACCTAGCCAGCCGCCCCTGCAAAAGGCTAGGGTATTCTGCCTCCCGCCGGTGCCGGCGCTGGTCCGTCCCGTGTCAGGTGGCCTTAAGGCCATGGAGGCGGAGTGGGTCTCGTCCCTTGCCGGTGAGGGAGGGGCGATGGCAGCGGCGCGCCTTCTGCTCGCTTCAGTGCTTGTAGTCGTCGCTAGGTGGTCTACGGATCTGGATGTAATTTTTATTATTTCTAGTGTTCGTTGTACTACCATGATTGAATATGAATAGATTGAAAGTTTTTCCCGCAAAAAAAGTGCACGTTTGTCGCCGCCACCACTCAGCCTCCCCCTTCCCACCTCTCCCCCGTCCCCTGCTATTGAAAATGGCCCTGCAGCAGAGCGTGGGATGGGCTGTCGAGGTGAGGCCCATGTTTCCGATGTGGGCATGCCTGCATCACGAGATGTCACGACCCAAAGAAATTCTTATTTTGGAATGTGAACAGTTAAACTATGGTTAATTATTAAAAAAAATTGCAAATTTTCTTGTAGTGCTTGAGCCTAGTTGGTTTTCACCATGAATTGATTTGAATTGATTCTCTTTAAGGATCAAAACTTTTTTCAAATTTTTTAGAACCCTAAAATTATTTCTAGGGAATATATACAATGCGATATTTAGCTTAAAAAATATGTGTAATATTTATTTCATATTGGGATAGAAAATATATACCATATGACCTAGAGATTTAGTAGGAAATATTGAAAGCTTAAAAATTTATTTTTGCTATTTATTTGGACCCAAAAACTTTTTCTAGAATATTATAATATCCTTTGAGGAGTTTCTTTCTCAGAGGGTGCGGGACGCTTGCGGAGTCCGTGCCTTCCGTACCACCACAGGTCGTAAATAATTGTTACAGATTTTTATTTAGAAGTTATGATGGAAATCAATTTCTCTAAGCCCTAAATATTAAATGGACCGATGTAGAATTTTCCCCATAATATTTGAATGAAATTGATTATTAAATCAAGTTTAAATTCAAAAGGAAAAAGAAACCAAAAAAATAGAAACAAGAATGAAAACCTTACCTACCCCACCCCAAACGAACCCGACCCATTTCCTAGGTAACACTTAGCACTACTAGGAAAAGGCCTACTAATGGCGCACCGGTTTTGCCTACTAATGGCGCACTACCGGTGCGCCATTAGTAGCACGCCATTAGAATTTTTTACTAATGGCGCACCACTGGTGCGCCATTAGTATCTGGTATACTAATGGCGCACCTGACAGTGCGCCATTAGTATGTAACTCCATGCGCCATTAGTATGTCTCCCGGGGGGCCATATGTAACCATGTGCTTTGTCACACTAATGACGCACTCTGCCTTGATGCGCCATTAGTATGAATATTTGGGTTTTTTTCTGCTTTTCTGATTTTTGCACAGGTTACAAAATATATTATTGGACAGAATATAGACAGCAGCACACAGCAACATCAGATTCATCGAATACAATAGAAGATTAGTTTCCGAATACAATTCATTATATTAGTCTCCGAATTCAAAAGACCGAACAAAGATAAAACATTACAAGTCTCAAGACCGCGAGTATCGAGTTTGTCTTCACATTACAAGTCGATATCGATCATCTAAACTACCATCACATAAAAGAGAGTTGTGGTCATCACGATGAGCATCATCGCGATCAAACTGGTCTTCATCCGGTTCCTCCAACGCTCCCTCCTCTCTCCCGCTAGATAGCGGGCATATCTAGATTCGGCCTCCATCCTAGTGGTGTACCCTTTGTAATTGTTACCGCTGAAACGGTGAACCTGTCTCCGACACTCCTCCCAGTCATTGTAGACTCCAGGAACCTTACCCTTGTACACGACATACGACGGCATCTCTATGCACAATCCAAACAATAGGCAATACATAAGCAATATGTAAGTATGCAACAAAAGGATCGGAAGAGAAAAGCAAGACATTAATAGCACGATTCATGGTCCTACTAATAAATAGCATCGATTACATCTAAGTTGAACGACTGTCCAAACCAAAGAGATATACGAATTCATTAAAGTTTAATTACAACATGAGCCAATCAATGTTTCAGAACTACACATCACTACTTTCGACTCGACTCATCGGACAGGAGCGTGGATGAAGCCGCCGTCTGTCGTGATGGTCATGAAATCGCGGTCGTTGTCACCCTGCATTTGTAGCATTCCATCTATCTCATTGTTGGACGGTTGATATCTGAGGTAGAACTGCCCCGACGTATGAAGGACATCTTGATGGATGATGTCCGCAAAGTCCGACTGGATGCGAAAGAATTCTTGTCTGAGGTCCGCGTCCTGGATTGCCGACAAGTTCGCGGCCCAATCTTTGAGATTATCTGGTAGCAGAAGTTGATGATGGTCCCTTGCGATCGCCCACATGTGATGGAGAGCGTAGTAGGCATCCTTCTGACCGCTAGGCGGCTGCTTGACGCAGCAGA
This sequence comes from Triticum dicoccoides, assembly GCF_002162155.2. Taxonomy (NCBI): domain Eukaryota; kingdom Viridiplantae; phylum Streptophyta; class Magnoliopsida; order Poales; family Poaceae; genus Triticum; species Triticum dicoccoides. Next base: position 745,962,169 of record NC_041393.1, on the reverse strand, counting down.
ACTTCGTATTGTGTGAGAACATGTGCTTGCCGTACTTACGAACAGTCCTAGTGAAGGTGCCTCCAGATTTGGCATAGCTGGGGAGAACATCATCAAGAACTTTCTTGACATTTGTGTAGTCTATCTTGGAGTTACGGTTCGGGTCGAAATACGTGGCCATGGAATATTTCGGGCTTAATAGGATGAGTGTGCAATGTGTGTCACTGCACAGAACACGGAATGTTAGAAAACAAAGAACGATCGAAATCTAAAAAATCATATGTTACGGGGCGGTTAAGGGATGACTTACTCGGGAAAGTAAGCCACAAGGAAGTTATCCTTATCTGGGTTTGCCAGAATGACACCTTCGAGGTGTGAACTCGCAACTTGGCAGTCCCCAGCGCTGCTCAAGTGCTTGGCACGCATGTAGAAGGGGTTGACTATCACGATGTCCGGGGTCTTGTCTCTAATGATCCGTATCTCCATACTCAGCGAAAACAGCCGAACGAAGGTGTAGTGCAGCGGATGAAGGTTAAACATAGCAAAGATGTCATCAAACCGCAGGACGATCGTACCCCCGATGTCGCCATCCACAAAGCCCTTGCCCTCTGGCACCTTGGCCACGAAAACCGGGTATGCCACATCCTTCTCTCTGAGATGCTGCTTCTCCAAAGAAAGAACACTATCGTGCAGACTCCGCATAGCACCGGTTGCAGCATTCAGCATATTTGGCGGTAGCATCGCCCTACCCGCCACATGCACCCTCCTCGAGATATCCTTAGGTGAAGGTGGTCTGTCCTGAGCACGGATCGAACTCGATGCCGGCTGGCTCGCACCGGCGCCCTTGTTAGTCTTTCGTTTCCGTCCCTTCTTCTTGATCTCCTGTAATGGGACCGAGTTCTGCTCACAGACCGCCTTCTTTTGTGTGTTGGGGCTGATAATATTTCGCACCTCAGCTATCTGAGGCTCGGTGAAGGCGGGAGCTGGAGGCGTCTCCTGAGAACTGAACGCCAGACGACGCCTATTGCAATTGGATTTCTCCGCCGTACCAGCTAGATTGCGGTCGTCTTGGTTGGGTTCTTGAGAAAGAGGCCCGCAGAACTCGTCAGCGTACCCATGTTCGGCAAAGTACTTATCGACTTTGGTAAATGTACCGTCGTTGTTGTCGTCGTCGTCCGGATCCTGTGCCATAGGGTTGTCCGGATCCTGTGCCATAGGGTTGTCCGACATAGGGATGTCCGGCAGGTCTGGTAGCATTGCGGCTTTCTTGCCATGGCTTGGCGCCGGCACGACTGGCGGTCTTGTCTGTGGGGTGGTGTCCCCCGCCCCCAAACGAATCTGGCTCTTCGGCCAAAGCAGCAGCCAGTTTACGCAGGCGCTGAGGGTCATCTCATCTTCTTCGTCGGCCCCAGCGGGTCGAACCGGAGGTAACAGCTCGTCACAGCCTGGCAGCACCCGAACCACTTCAACCCTATACACTGTGGGTGGCATCGGATTACCGTGGAACATGCGGTTTCTCGGTTGAACGATTCTGCCCTTGGCGACATCGACCAACTCGGCGCCCACGAAGTGCAGAAGAGTGCAAGGAACGTCGGCGGTGCCCTGCGAAAACATGTACAGGGCGTCAGGGATGCCTAGTCAAAGGCAAGGAGATGAAGTCATCGGCCGAGAGGCTTAGTTACCGTGATGCCGTCGAGCTCGGCTAATGTCGAGGCACCGCCAACGGCGGGCGTGCAACTGACGGAGGGGGCGCTTTCTGGCGAGGTGCCGGCCGGCGTACACCCGGGTGCATTAAGCTCCAATGCCCGTGCCGGCGCCGGAGACACGAATACCGCCTCCGCCGGAGACACCAATGGCGCCGCCGCCGGAGACACCAATGGCACCGCCTGCGCGCTGTGCGAGTTGCTGGCCGTGAAGCTGGGTACCGGGGGAGGCCCCTGTTGGCCGCTCGCAATCCACGTCGTCAGCCCATGAATCAACGTAGGCACCATGGCGTTGAGCTTCGTTCCCAGTTGTTGTTCCACTTGCTCTTGGACAAGCTCCGGAATCCGCGCCACTTGTGCCTTGAGTGCTTCAACCTCGCGCGTCTGGCTTTCCGAGCTGGCCTTTTTCTCCTTCCGCACACCAGTGGTATAGTATGACCCCCATTTTGTGGACAAGCCTTTGCCGGCCACACGACCAGCTGACGTCGGCTTAGTGAGCTTATCCTTGCTTTTCATTATGTTCAACGCCCTATTTAGAGGGGTGTCGAAAGGGGAGCTCTGAGACGACCCCGCGCTACTACTTTCAGTTTCCTGCGAAAGGAACGTGAACCATTTAGAAATATTGGGGATTAATTAGAGTGCAACCATATGGAGCTAATTACGCGGGGGTGTATTCCTTACCAGAACAAGCTCAAGCGGCCTGGTCTTCGGATCCATGGTAAGCTCCTTTGTTATCGGTAACTCCTTGTACCGGGCCCTGACATAGTTCCTGGTCTGCTTGTTACCGCTGTATTTCTCGAAGCGGGGTGGTAGGCCTTGCTCGGCACGCTCCGCGTCCTCCTTGTCCCATATAGGCTCCGCCACTCTGTAACAGCCGGGACCGAGTTTGTGTTCCCCTAAGTTCAACTCCCGCATTTCTTTCCCCCACTGACTTGATTCGGAGGTTGCACTGGTCGAGCACTTGATCTTGAACTCCTTGTACTCATCTTCGCTCATCAAAGGATATTTCGCCTTGATCTTCTCATAACTATCACCTTTATCAATCATTTTCTTCACGGCGCTTCTCCAAGTAGGCAGGGCCGTGCTCATCTTCGTGAGGGCGGCACTGTTCACTTTATTCCCTGAGAGGCGTGTGTTTTCAAATTCGGCGGGGAACTTGTATCGTTCGTGCAGCTTCGTGAAGAGGAGGTTGCGCAAATTCCCTCGGTCCTTATGCCTAAGGTTCTCGGTGTTGATCGAGACGGTGCTCCGGAGAATGCACCCGAGCTGAACCGAGTACCCCTTGACTATATGTTTGGGCTCCGTTGGATTCCCGTCGGAGTCCACTTGAGTGAATTCCTCCTTGACGGTGCGGAGCGCATTCGGACGCCGGTCCTTCCTTTGCTTCTTCGATTGGCTGCCATCTGTGTGTGCGCCGCCATCATCAGTGGTGGCATCCTCGGCGGCACCATCAGTGGTGTCATCCCCGACGCCACTAGGGGTTGTGTAATCAGGATCAGTGTCTTCCGCGGCGTCCTCATAGCGGTGAGGTTGTTCCTCCATCTCCTGGGACAGCTCCCAGAATTGCTTGCCGCCCGAACCACCGGCCTCATCGTTGTGGGCCATGTTTCTCTCTAAATAGGAAAAAAGATTGGTCAAAAAGTTGGTTATTGTCAAGGAACAAGATCATGGTCTCATCATTTAGGGTTTATCGACACCGAGGCACCCTAAAAGCCTAAGCTTTCATCATTTAGGGTTTGTCGATGCCGAGGCACCCTAAAAGCCAAAGCGTACATCATTTAGGTTCTCATCGACACCGAGGCATCCGGGGCAGCCAAGTTAAGTTTTCATCATTTAGGGTTTATCGATGCCGAGGCACCCTAGGTTGGGCCTAATCACTTGGCACTAATCACTTGGCTCTATTGCCACCTATGGTTTAATACAGCAAGAATAAAGGGGCAGTTGATCCTACTTAATTAAGTACTAAGATACCCCGGCCCATGCATTAGTAGCAAGTACCTCATATGTCCGATTTTTAGCAAAATCATGCTAAAATTCACGGAAAATTTCAGCATGACCTTTGCTGAAAATAGGACATATGGAGTACCCGAATTTGCCGGAACGAAAGTTAATCGACATTCCGGCAAACTCAAGGGCCTCTCAGGGTACCTGCAAAATCATCACGACACAGAGGGCCTCTCAAGGGCCTCAAGCAGCAGCGGCGTCTCCCAGGACCCCATTTTTTTGCTAAATTTCTTTGAGCATCAATCAGAGCAGAAAATTCAGCATATTTCTATACAACAACACTGTAAAGATGAAGAACAGTTCTACAGCAGCCCATTTATATACAATAGCATCTTTGGTCATACCAATTTCTGAAACAATTCAAAGATGAAGAAATTAACTATGTATAATTTATTCTTTTTGTACCAAGAACTATTTTAGTTTATTATTTATTGCACCAGGGAGGAATATAACAATATTTTTTGGTATATATCCTAGTTATACTACTGCAGGAAAGGAGGATCATCATACACATATATATGTGCATAAAAATCATAAAAATTTAAAATCACTTGAAACCTGATCACTCGGACCACACCACATGCCACAACATACATAGTACATGGAGTTGACAATTCAGTTGCAATCATGTAGTAATGGATTGTTCTACCTAGCAGGTTGTTGGAAATGGATTGTTCTATCTAGCAGGTTGTTGGAAATTCAGTTGCTTTTTTCATTAGGGCTGGCAACCAGACATGGTCAAATTTCAATTAAGATTATCTATTGGTTCAAGACTGGCAACAAGACTTGTTCTACAAAATCAATTATCTATTGAGTAGTTCTTGTGCTCATCCAGTAGCAACATCTTTCATACATGATCAGTAGTCATGTACCAAATTTTTATTTAAACTGAATTTGCAAATCACCAAGAGCTCTACTAGTTTCAGACTAGATTTACACTAAATACACTAGAGTATTTGACCAGTAGTCAGTTACATTTACACTAGACTAAAGAAATTGCTGCATCACTAGACTAAAGAAATTGTGTTGTCAGTTAGGGACTGAAGAAAATGTGTTGCAGATTTTGATTTGCTTGCTGATCTTCGATTAACTCCATAGAAGAGTTTTGTACTGATTCAGTTAATTGACAGCAAGTAACAACATGTTCTAACAGCAACAGTTTCAGAGTACTACTCCAATATCCTCCTAGTTGTAGCTCACCTAAATGGTTGAATTCAAAGAACTACAGTGGCCTTCAGTGATTGAGAGCTTAAAATTTCCAACAATCTGAACAAACAAAGTAAAAAAAGGATCAGTATCTCATTTCAGCTGATTTATTCTTCATAAGCATAGGCTTTGTTTGTTGGAAACTAGCCTCTGAAACTGAAATTTAACAGTAAACTGAATTACTGTCATTTAACAGTAAACTGAATTTTAAACTGAGTACTGGAGTAAACTTGCTGGAGTACAAATTTATCAACGGGCCATATATCGATAACATCTGAAATCATGCATTGGTGCAAAGTTGCTCCTGTACACTATAACATCTGAAAGATGGAGATCACAGAGTTGCATCTGAAAGAATCGGGGGCGAGGGGGAAGATGGAATCGGGGGCTCTGTACCTGCGGCAGCTGCGGCTGGAGGACGGCGCCGTCGACGAACTCGAAGGCGGGGGCACCGGATGCTCCTCTCGTTGATGGGGGAGGGGAGAGGCTGGAGGCAAACCCTAGCCGCCAAGCGCACGAGTGCTGCAGCTAGGTGGAGTAACCTCTGCCGGAGACGACGGAGCAGGTGGCCGACGTCGTGGTTGGTGAGGAGCAGGTGGCCGGCATCGTGGTTGGTGAGGAGAGCGCAAGGAAGAGCACCCCGTCCGAGGAGGTGGTTGGTGCCTTGGCGGCCGGCGGCGGCGAAGTCCTGGAGGATGTGGGAGAAGGCGCAGACGGTGAGGAGGAGTCCGACGAGGGTCGGGGCGGCGGGGGTGGGGCGCGGGGGCGCTGGATCGAGACCAAGTGTCCTCATGAATTCAAAAAGTGCCCATGAAATTTAAAAATATTCATGATATCAAAAAGTTCCCATGAAATACAATCGAGAAATGAAGACTACGATTTAAATACAATCGATCTTAGCTAGCTATGTGTTCACAATCTTCTTGCCCTTCTTTTTCGCAAATGGAGTTCTTCTGTGGAACGGACGTCCTTTAGGTAGGGTGGTCCTACTTCTTCTTGTCGTGTGTGCTGCTACTTCATCTTCGTCGTCATGTTCGATCTTCGGGTCGCCGTACTTGTTGAAGTCTTGCTCATTGGCTACTCCATCCATTCCGATGATCTTCCTTTTGCCTCTCCTCACGACAACACGACTGGGCTTTGACGGGTCGGTAATGAAGAAGCATTGGTCCACTTGGGAAGCCAGTACCCATGGCTCATTTTTCGCGGTGACGTTTGCGCCCGCGGTCTTGGATTTGGCTTCGGGTATAACCATGGTGGTGAAATATCGGTCTTCTTTTAGGACGCTCTTGGCCCATCTGACATGGAACATCGACACATTCTCTCCAGCGTAGCTCAGCTCCCAGATCTCCTCGATCCTTCCGTAGTATCTGCCCTTGTCCTTCCGGTGTAGGATTCCATCGTTACCCCGGAGTTCTGATAACCATCGTTCTTCATGTCCTTGTCCTCGGTGTAGAATGTGTAGCCGTTGATATCGTACGCCTCATAGGTCATCAGGTTGTGCTCGGCGCCCTGTGAGAAGGAGAATATGAGTTGTTCTTCCGCGGAAGAATCTTCATGTAAAGGGTACGACAGAAGCTTCTACTTGAACCAACGCGTGAAACGTGAGTTGTGCTCTTTGAGTATATCTCCGTCCGTCCTCTGTTGGCCTCGGTCATTGTACGTCTTCTCAATAAAGGTTTTGTGCTCTACCACCCAAGGATCGACCACGTCTATGTGTTGTAGCGCGACTAGGTTTGCTCTTTCAAAGTCGGCGAGTCGACCCTCGAAGTCGACATGCATTTCGCGGCAACCCTCACGGTGACCCCATCCAGCGAGCCTGCCGAGGTGCCTGTTGACGGGCAGACCAACGGGGTTCTCGATGCCTAGATAATTCGTGCAGTAGGAGATGCACTCTTCGGTCAGAAAGCCCCTAGCTATACTTCCCTCTGGACATGACATGTTCCGAACGTATCCTCTGATGACACCATTCATCCTTTCGAACGGCATCATGCTGTGCAGGAACGTCGGCCCGAGTTGGATGATATCCTCCACGATATGGACCAGCAGATGCACCATAACGCCGAAGAATGCGGGCGGGAAGTACATCTCAAGCTCGCATAGTATCACCACGATCTCTTCCTGTAGCCTTCTGAGTTGCCTCACGCCAATCGACTTCCGAGAGATGACGTCGAAAAAGTTGCATAGGCCAAATAGCGTTTCACGGACGTGCACATCCATGATCCCACAGATTGCAACTGGAAGTATCTGCGTCATCAGCATGTGACAGTCGTGAGACTTCATCCCGCTGAACTTCTGCTTCGCTAGATCTAGGTATCTGCTTATCTTCCCCGCGTAACCTAAGGAAGTTTTACTCCTAGGAGGCGGGTGAAAAACTGCTCGATCTCCTCCTGACTTAGAGTGAAGCATGCGGGAGGGTAGTCATTTCCGGTCTTCTTGGCCGTTTTGCCTTTGCGACGACTTTCTGTGTCCTGCTTCGCCTCATCATCATCATCATCATCATTAGCGTGAAGCTCCTGCCTGATGCCCATTGATTTCAAGTCTGCCCTTGCTTTCGGCCCATCTTTGGTCCTCTCTGGCATGTTGAGCAGGGTACCAAGCAGACTCTCGCACACGTTCTTCGTGATATGCATGACATCATGGCTGTGAGGCACACGGTGGATCTTCCAGTACGGCAAGTCCCAGAAAATAGACCTCGTTTTCCATACCTTCAGCAGCGGCTCTGGCGCCTTTCGCTTCTTTCCCGGCTCTGGCGCCTTTTGCTTCTTTCCCGGCAGTGGGCAGTCTTTCCAATTTTTCAACAGCTCGTCTATTTCGTCGACGCTCCTCGTACACGGGCGTTTTCGGGGTTCAGTTTCACCATCGAAAAGATTCTTGCGTTTCCTCCACGGGTCATCGTCGCGAAGCCACCTTCGATGTCCCATGAACACGGTTTTCGAAGACCCGGGATCTCTATCTAGCTGGCGATACGTTGTGTCATCCATGCACCTTACACATCCAGAAAATCCGTGGACTACCTGCCCCGCGAGATATCCGTAACTGAGAAAGTCGTGCACCGTCGTGAGCAGTGCGGCTCTCATAGGGAAATATTCTTTCTCTGCGGCGTCCCACGTATTGGCTGGCATTTTCCACAGCGTGTTTAGCTCCTCCTTCAGCAGCCCCAGATAAAGATTGATGTCGTTCCCTGGTTGTTTCGGCCCTTCAATTAGCATACTCATGTGAATGTACTTCCTCTTCATGCACAACCAGGGGGAAGGTTGTACATCCACACAAACACAGGCCAGGTGCTATGTGTGCTTCTCTGGCTGCCAAACAGATTGACTCCATCGGTGCTCGTGCCCAGCACGATGTTCCTTGGATCCTTCCCAAATTCTGGGTATTCGAAGTTCAACGCTTGCCACTGGCTCGCATCCTTAGGGTGACTCAGCATCTTGTCTTTTTTATTTATCTCCGGATCATTTCTGTCATCTTCCCGCTTCTTCTCCTCCCTATCCGCGTGCCAACGCAGGAGCTTTGCTACCTTAGGGTCCGCGAAATACCGCTGCAGACGAGGAGTGATCGGAAAGTACCACACCGATTTTCGAGGAGCTTTCTTCCTCTTCTTGTATTGAGTGACGCCGCACACTGGACATATGGTAGACTCCGCGTGCTCGTCTCGATAAATGATACAATTGTTCATGCACACATGGTATTTTACGTGCGGTAAATCCAAAGGACACACGATTTTCTTTGCCTCCTCGAAACTGGTCGGGCACTTGTTCCCCTTGGGAAGACGTTCGTGCCAGAATGACATGTTCTCGTCGAAGCATGCGTCGGTCATTTTGTGTTTTACCTTCATCTCCAGAGCCATGAGCGTTACTTTCAGGCGAGTATCCTCGGGCCTGCATCCTTCATACAATGGAGTAACCGCGTCTATCTCCAGTTGATCCAGCTTGTCTTTCTCTCGGGCGGCAGCTCTTGCATTATCCGTCTGCTTGCGAAGCAGCTCTTGAATATGAGGGTCCTGCACCCAGCCTCCATCGTCGTCTGCTCCGGCATCTTCATCTTCATGATCATGCCCTTCGTCTTGATCTTCCTCATCATCATGTACGACATCTTCTACATGATGATTGTGTACATCATCACCGTCGTGATCATGTCCTGGAGATTCGTCGTCTTCTCGCCCGCCCTCGCCGCGGTGGTTGTCTTGTTGCCCTTCCTCATTTCTTGCCCGGCCCCCATGGACGACTTCATAGTCATCTTCATCACCTTGCCACCGATAGCCATTCATGAAACCATGCAAGAGCAGGTGGTCCCGCACCTGCCCAGAATCTGGGTCCGCAATAAGGCTCTTCATCTTGCATCTTCGACACGGACATCTTATCTCCGTCTCGTTCTTTTGAAGCATCTCGGCCTTCGCGGAGCTCAAAAACCTATTCATGATGCCTTCGGTCATCGTGCGGACCATGGTCGCCTGCGGGGTAGAGCAAAACGATATTTTAGAACCAAGAAAAAAAATGGCATGACCTTCCCTAAAAATAGGACAAAAAAGAATGCATAGTGCCAAAATTCTTGCCGAAACAGAAATGAATCAACATTCCGGCAAAATATTGGCAACTATCGCATTTCAAATACCGTTACCTGCAAACACAAACATATATGCAACACCACAAACACAAGCAACACCACAAACATACATAGATCTAGCTAGGCCATAAAAAGTGCATGTGCACATTGTTGGAGCGAGTTAGGGAGAAAAAAAGTAGATCTACATCATGAAGATAGCTTTCCCCTTACTTACCTATAAAAAAGGTAATTTCACCACTTAATTTTGATGAATCTATGGTGGAAATGAGGTGAGGAGGAGGAGGCAGCCGAGACAAGCTTGGAGGAGGAGGTGGAGAGAATGAAGTGGGGAAAGTGAGTGGGTAGGTGGGCTGTCCAAAATATCTTATTGGTCCCAGGTTACTAATGGCGCACCACCACAAAATGCGCCATTAGTAACCCTGGTGCACCGGCAGGTGGTGCGCCATTAGTACTTTTTGCAAAAAAGTAAAAAAAAAAATATGTATACTAATGGCGCACTGTGGAAAAGAGCGCCATTAGTAGTTTAAACTAGTAATGGCGCACTTTGGCATAGTGCGCCATTAGTAGGTTTGCAAAAAAGTAAAAAAAAAATAATATATATACTAATGGCGCACTGTCTTGGTCGTGTACCATTACTAGTTCTAACTAGTAATGGCGCACTTTGTCATCCTGCGCCATTAGTTTGTATGAAAAAATGGGGAAAAAATCAATAGTAGTGGCGCGCCGTGAGCACGGTGCGCCATTAGTGTCTTCCACACTAATGGCGCACGAGCAACCGGTGCGCCATTAGTATATAGTAATGGCGCACTATTTACCTGGTGCGCCATTAGAATCAGTCCTATTTATAGCCCTTTTCCTAATAGTGTAGCGTGCAACACAGTGAAGTGCGGACCCCAACCCACAACCCGGCTAACTTAACCAAAGTAGTACGACACGTTATAACCCAGCCATAGGATCTTCTCCGATCTAATTTGAGGCCA
>NC_041393.1:745945870-745951579 GCF_002162155.2 Triticum dicoccoides | reverse complement strand
CCACGCGGGTAATGACTCATAGTTATATGAGAGCGGGGGACTTTTCTCTCCCCGAATATGAATTGCTTTCATGCATACAAAATTTGGGGTAAACTGATTTTTTTACTTAAACATAGATGAATTTGGACTCAAATATAAAATTTGACATCAGCTTTGCTCATTGTTGAGTTTTGGTTCACAATTCAAATAAGAATATCACTTAAGAACTTAAGTGCAAAACTACAATTCAAATAAGAATTGAAATATCATTTAAATAAATAAGACAAGGTAATATGAAATGAAAAGTTATTATGAACGGTTGAATAATACAAAGTGATTGTAAGAAACTTTCATTAATTTAGGACAGTAAAACTAAGCCAAATCCCATTCGATGTCCTAAGGGGCAGCTTCTCCACAGGAAAAATCTGAGGTCTCTGGTGAACTGGGCCTTTTCGGCGAGCCCAATTGGCTAGAAAGGCCGGCTGCGAGCGAAAGAGGTGATCACTGTTAAGAGGATTCATTGGTTATTGTCACACATACCGATCGCTATTCCTCCCTCCTCTCATGACTCTTCCTCTCCTGTTCCCTTAAAAAAGTAGATGTCAATGGCGACGACAGCGGTGGCGCGGAAGGTTTTGACGACAAGCTCTTTCTCTCCCATGCTTCTGGCAATGGGTATGGCGATGCAGAAGCTTCCCCACGCTCGTCCCAAGCATCCCACTCACAGATTCTAGTAATAATCTTTTGTTGCCTCTTAACTGACTTTTTTAATCATTTTTAAAGGGTTTGTGAGTTATCTATCATTTTATGGGAAATGTTGAATCTACTCAGAACACTGATTGTATGGTTGGTTTGAGACCACAAACTTGTGTTCCTTATAAATGGAGTTTTATACAAAGATGTACAACGTTACATGTTTGCAGAGAAAGAAAACTCAAAACTCATATGCGATTGACACCTTCGTGAATAAAACAATTATCCATGAGTCGACATGTAAGAGTTAACCATTGACATCTTGATAACTACCCCTCCTCCATCAAAAACTATATTTAAATCAATTTTTGAACAAATTTTGGACACAACAAAGTCACTGGAGTAAGTTGAACCTAATAGTGTATACACAAACTAAAGAATTATTCGAATGAAACATAACTCATGCACAACATATGCTATGACTTTGACTCTATTTAAAGACATTTATTGGTCACAAAACACAATATAATTATTATAATAGAAAATTAAGTAAAATAATTGGGCAAGTTTATATATCAAGTACACTTGTTTTCCTATAATACATTATTATTATGTTTCCTATATAGGTTAAGTGGTGCCTTAGATATACATATTTCTGTGCAACATATACATATAAAAGAAAGGTTTATAGTTTCAGTGGCCTACGTTGGGTTTGAACTTCATCATGAGAGAATAATATACACTATTATGTTCTCTTATGCATTAATTCACTAAACTTTAGTTTACTAAATATATCAATAAGTATCTCAATAGAAGATTCAAGAGAGACTACATGACCAACTTTGGTAACATGAACTAACTTAGTATGCAACTGTATGAAAGGGTAAAAATTTCAAATAGTGCTCCCAGGCCAACTTTTAGATAGCATGAAGTATCACGTAGAAAGATATGCAAACTAGAATGTATAGGTTATTGTTATAGTTAATTTAGTAAATTGAGTTGCAATATTTAGGTATATAGTGATTTTTTGCAGGGATGTAGGTATATAGTAATTACATGATCTTTTCTTGTAGAAGTACCAACTAGAACTCATATGCTCACACACTCACACACACTATGGCCACCCCCCCCCCCCAACACACAGACACATCATGTTCTAAAGGCTAAACTCACTGAGCTTCAAATTTGCAAAGTCATCAAGGTCACCATATGTGGCAAAAACCTTGTCACACATGTCATCGAATCTGGAGTTTGATCTCTGGTGCTCCGATGGTAGAACTACCCTTGAACCAATTGCTAACTTAATATAGTTGGTGTCAACACATTTTGTTGAACCTGAAAAAACCTTTCCAAGAAAACATTTTGTTGCCATTACTAATGTTTAGATGGCTTGAACCCTTGAATGTTCATCACATAGACAAAGTTGCTTCCTTGATTAGTCACAGGCAAATATACAAATGTGGCCGATTCAGAGGGGAGTGCCTCTTTAGCGCTAAACGCGCCAGGTTGCGCAACAACATAGAGGGTGTCTCCCACATGGACCCGAACACGATGGAGTTCATGAGACTTCTGGTAATTGTTATATCACCACATTATCATATTAGCTTCCAATCAATTCGACTACAAGTTTTGTCACATTAGTAAGCCATCCACGTTCCTTTTGCAGAAAGAGTAGCACCAAAAGGCAGCCGAAAGCGATGAGTCATCACAGTCGTCGGCGAGGCCCAAGTGGACACCCCATTCAACCGGGCCCTGAACATACTAAAAAAAGGTGCCGGTGGACAAACCTCCGTCCTATGGACGTGTGCACGGCGTCGGAGATGGCGCCTCGTGGAAGACGTGCTATTGCGAGGAGCCAGAGGAAAGAAAGAAGAGATGGTTGGTCATCACTCAGCAGACCATCGACGAGAAGGTCGCGATTGTGGTCAATAAGACCAAAGCTGAGACCAAAGAAGAGTTGCTCGGGGTAGTCAATGCAGCGGTCAGTGACGCGGTGGCCAGCTTGATTCCGGCAAATTTCCATTGGTCCAAGAGCAATCCAAATAAAGGGCCAGAGGACTTTCCCCTTCCCATCTTTGTCGGGAGCAATTCAGTGAACATCACAACACTAGCACCTGCTCAAGCAACCGCAAAAGGTCCTTCTCCTGTTCATAGCAGCCCGACCTCCGTCTCTGGCATGCTCGGCGAGCCTTCGTCGCTGGCTGAGCTCGACGCCCTCACAGTAACTACGTGTCATACCCTTTTCACCAGCATGTCTATAGTCTTCCGTTTCAGTTGCCTTTCGGACGAATGAAAAACTATGTAAATATCAATTCATATTCTGATAATTATTTGAAGACAAGTGAGATGTTGCACGTGCAAGCTTATTAGTGTCCTTGGAAAACCATCACACTGCCGTGACGCACAGCTCCTACTAACCATGAAGCGCTACAAGGGAACGTGCATGCTACACCGTCACCTACGTGCATGCATACATTATTTTTTGACGGGCACACTGCATGCATACCTACATTATTCTAAACAGTAAGCAAATAATGTTTCAGCGATGAGATTAGCTAGGCCTAACAAGAAATGGTATGTGCCCCAACAAGTCAGTGAGAAAAGCAAGTAATCCCGGTCAGGGTCATGCTTTTCCCGGCGCGACAAACAGCCTTAGGACGAATATTGACCGGGTTCGATAAATACAAGGCGCTAATTTCAGGGATCGGGAATTAAGGGTCTGATTCAGACTTCGAGTGTGAATTCAAGATTTTTTTCAGACATGATCCAACCAAGTCGGGGCATCAGGGGAAGCTTTAGTGAAGAGTGAAGACAACGTAGGAGATGCTTGCATTACTGGCCGGCACCATGCTAAGCTACGGATTTCGCACAGCGCTGCCGGTAACCGGTCTGCGCGACGATGGCAACGCTAAGGATTGGTACATTTGTGTGCCTTGGGGTTGGCCAAGGGAGGAGTAAGCTTACACGCTATGGACATGGAGGTAGCTGACCTACTCGCGGCATTTTATTTGTCGGATCCACACTCGAACAGCCCGTCTCCTGTAGATCAGATCATGGCTACATCGCTTGAGCTTCTCGGCTCACAATGTCCACGGTGATGAGACATGACAGGTCCCCAAGCTAGCCAAGCGTGTGCAAGTGCAAATTTCATGGCCGTGACAACCAAACCGATTCATTGATGCACATTCGTAGTACATGCTTGGCTTGATTCACTTGCGATTAATGAACTGAGCAACCTTGGCTAGTACCAAGCTTAGTTTGACCCCATTGGGATTAATTAATAGAGCTAGTTGAGTTCATTAACTAGCTCAATTAGCTAGCTAGTACTACCACTAGGACACTGGAGAGCCTAGATAGGAGAGCTGGGCAAGTGCATGCCCAACTTGATCATTTAGGCTGGTCATAGTGGGGAGTAACTTAGACTAGTAACATGCATATGTTACTAGTCTATATTACTATCTATAGTGCATAGTATTATAGATTAGTATCATAAGTGGTCTAATTTATTGCCATGCATGACACATAGTAGCATCACATTTATTATGTTACGGTATCTACCTATGTTACTAGGACCATCTTTCTCTTCTTTAAATTATCTGCCACATAAACATGTTTGCGAGTGTCAAGTGCATGATACTACTTATGTTACCCCCACTATGGCCAGCCTTAGAGCAACTACCTAGTTAGCAAAGCTATAGCTAAGAATGTAGTGCTAGTCATGATGTTCAGGTTAATTCCTAGTGTCGAGCCCGACAGTATTGATTAGCTATAATATCCTAGACTAACCGACAATATTATGGCGAAACGCCTTACGACCAGTCAATCGATCGTTTGAGAAAGTCTTTCACCTTTCTTGGATAAATTTTCCTAAATGGAGAACGTATGTTGTCAGGGGTGAAAACCATGGACTTGGTCCGCACTGGCTGAATGCCTAAATGGAAGCGTCACCTGATGGATAGGCGATCTATCGCTCATCCCTAGGAGAGGATTGGCAAAACAAATAAAGTACAATGTCCATCACACATACAACACCATCTTACCAAGAAATGTACACATTATTGTCTTGTCCATGTCCAAGCTAGTCAAACAGTGATGAACCGTATGAATGATCGGACAATCCTGAGTTTACATTACCACAAATTAACTATAACTGTGTCATCTGATCAAGTAAAATTGCAAAATATTAAAAACCAATTCATTTCCCCTCTCTTTTTATATATAGAGTTAATATTTGTGTGCAATAATAAGTGCATGTCTTTGTGGAATCGTGGTTGTCACAACTCAACTGTTACATACATACTTTGATGCAGTTTATTAGTTTTTTTGGAAATGGAGGCGTACCACCGGCATCTGCAATCATCTTATTATAAGATCCACGAAGTAGCACAAAGTTATAAAGGTATTACAGCTCGCAATTGGAGCAAAAAGAAAAAGAAAAATACAAGCTGACAATCACAACCGGTACGACAATATGAAGGATAAGCTCCCTAGACTCCTATCCTGTTATGCGACCGCCATTCGAACCGGTTGAAAATAGCCCGTGCTACCATCTCCCACTAGTTGCACCCAGTAACCAAAGTCTCACTGGAGTCCATAGGAGTATTACTTGCTTGTGGACGAACCAACACTACTAGGAAAATGCTTATAGGTAGACATTTAGCAGTAGTATTGGTTAGATACTCATCGATACTGCTATTTAGCAGTAGCGCCGGCCAGCACAAGCGCTACAGGTGCACGTTAGCAGTAGCGCTGGATTTCACAGCTAGCGCTACTGCTAATGGGCCACTCTCTCGGCCCCCCGTTGCAGCTTTAGCTATAGCGTTGGGCCGCCTACCCCGCGCTGCCGCTAAGCCCACCTCTATGCTTCCTCCCACGCCGGCCCGCGCACCACCCCTTCCCTCACTCACACTCACACGCTCACACCAGATTGAATCCCTTAGTCGTCCCCCGATCCGGCCGCCGCCCCCGCGTCCTACTCCGGCCGCCCTCCTCGGCGCCGGCCCTCCTCCCCTGCCGGCCGCCCCCCGCACCGGCCCT
>NC_041393.1:745937707-745945563 GCF_002162155.2 Triticum dicoccoides | reverse complement strand
GGTATACTCCTTCCTCCTTCCTCCTCCTCCCTCCCTCCCTAGTTATAGTTATTAGAGAGTACTTAATTTTTAGGTGTTTTAGTTGAATTTGTAAGTGTTTTAGTTAAATAATGTAGGTGTTTTAGTTGAATTTTTAGGTGTTTTAGTTAAATTTGTAGGTGTTTTAGTTAAAAAGGTAGGTTCTTAGAATAATGTAGGTGTTCTTAGAATAATGTTGAATTTGTTTTAAGTGTATTTAAAAGAGTTTTAGGTGTTTTAGTTGTTTTAGGTGTAGTTAACATAATTTTAGGTGGTTCTAAGTGTATATGCAAATTTGCAGTGGACATGTCACATTTTGGACATGTCATATTTTTCCGAGTAGCCTATGTTTTGCCAGAAATGTCGATTAGTTTACGTTCTGGCAAATTTCAGGCGCTCGATTGGTCCTGTTTTTAGCAAAGGTCATGTCAAATTTTGCTAAGTGTTTATTAATTTTGTTTTCATAATTAAGCATTTTGTTCTCGACGTCGACGATGCCTATCCCGCATCCTCGTCGTCGACTCGGCAGAGGATTCCTGCTTGAGCCGAGGGGCCATGTCCGGGACTGGGCTCCGCCGGGCTGGTACTGGGTTGTGATACCTTCTGGTGAGCGCAGCTTAGTGAGGAGCCAGCCCGTCGTCGACCCGGAGCTTCTTTGGTGGCGGTCACGTGGGCCTGCATCGGTGGAGAGGCTTCAGTCCCCCGCGCAGGTGGTTCAACACCGTGTCACGGAGGAGAACGCGCACGTCCTGAGCTATTTGGTTGCGTTGGCGAACGGCTAGTTCTCCAATACCTGGAAGATTATTTGGGGATCTCATCGGAGCTATGATCCGGTGATGGTTCCTTCTCTTTGGGTGTCCACCGCGGCCCACTGAACCTAGAGGAGCTATTATTCGAGATGTATTAGTGATATTATATGATGATCTTTGCTACAAACTACTATATATGTATTCGATGATGGATTATTAATTACCTATTAGTTATTTGCTTATTGAATGCAAAAGATGAGCGTGGTTTGTGCTACAAACTACTACATATGTATTCATGATGGATTATTAATTACCTATTAGGAAATGTCTGACGATCAAAGGGAATTCGCTATGTGCGATTACTGCGAAGATAAGCGCGGTATATGCGACAGGCCTCACCTGGTAGAAGGTCGGGGCTTCAGCATCAAGCTCCAAGAGACCTTCGATGTTGATACGGTACGCAACAATGACAAGTGTTTTTTGTTATTTTTGCACGACTTCTCTGCTTCTTCAACGTGTAATTTCCGTCTTTTACAATTCGACTAGCTTATCCCATGCCATGCAATACGCTATGTCTTGGGGAAGATGGGTTTTGAAGATCATGAAAGCACGGAGACAAAGATAATTCAACTAAGGACCCATCATGGTTATGATTTTGCTATAAAACTATACAATTCTGTGAACTCATCCAATTTTGGTTGCCCGAATTGGGAAGCCCTTTCCAAGGCGTATGATTTTCATGAGGGTATGCTTCTCACCTTCGATTTTGGTGATCCTGACATCGACAAATGATATGACCATTTGGGTCCTTGTTGACACGCTTCCAGTTCTACCGCTGTGTGAGTTTCTTAAACATATTTACTAAGTAATTTATATTGTTTATTTCAAAATATTTGACATCTTATTTCCATTGACAGCTTATTTTCATTCTTCAAAAAATGTACGGAAAACGATAGACAGAACCTACTACTACAATGATGAAGCACAATTAACTTATAAGGAGCAAGATGGTCTTATCGCATTTTTTACTGATATTGAGAATTAAAATAGCTATTATCAAACTCCTCCACATTATGGTCAATACGTGCCACTAGTCCACGTGTTGAACTACGGTAACATCAATGGAGATATCATGGTAAGATTTTCTACTATTACGACATTCGTGCATCTTTGAATATTTCTAACTACATTGCTAACTACAAAGTTATTACTATGTTTTTGAACAGAAACTCCCGATGGATTGTGTGCCTCATCTGATGTTGCCAAGAGGTGTGTTGAAGTTATGAGCTTACGGCCACCACGGCCAGGTCAGCCACAATATCCACATCACTCTTGTCCATACCGGATTTCTAAAAGCGAGGAAGCCATGATAATAAATGATTGGAAAAAATGTTTCAACCATCGTAGAGAGCTACTTGGAAGCAACATTGTGCGTAGGCCAAGACTTGGAGACAGGATGATCGCCGTTCTTCATTATGGAGAGTTCAGTTTCCTTAATGAAGAGTCAATGCCTATCTTGTTTTATGATATTTTACCTAAGAGAGGGTAGAGTAGGTCCTATGAGAGGAGTAGGTCCTAGGTAGAATGTGTTATTATGTGCTATAATGTGTTAGAGTTCATGAGGAGGATGAGGAGTTGTGATATGACTAGTGACCAACTTGTTATATATATGATGTCTCATTGTTTGGTGGCGATGACTACTGGTAATGAATATGCTATTTAAACAGACTAGTTCATGATGAGTTGTTATTGTATAAAAGATATATCTATTTAAACATGTACAACACCAAAATATTAAAAAAAACATAAACGTTAGCAGTAGCGCTGGCCTAAAAACGCGCTACTAGTAGTTGAACTTACCAGTAGCGCTGGTCTAGAAACGCGCTACTGCTACAAAATAGCTGTAGCGCCATAGCAGTAGCGCTGGTACCCGCGCTACTGGTAGCACAAAAACAAGCGCTCTGCTAAGCTTTTCTCTGGTAGTGCAACTTGCTTGTCGATGAACCACATAAAAAATTTAATATGCAAGGAAACCTTAACCCTCCTAATATGTAACGATCTTGAGATTGGGCCAGAATTAATTAAATCCAAATAGAAGGATTTCACCATAAAAACCCCATTTTAGCTAATTTCCATTGTGTCGAAGGCTGGTCGGAGAGTTGAACATCTATCAATCTCCGAACCGAGTGCATCCAGGCAGTCCATCGCTCACCAACTAACGCGCGTCTGAACTGAATATTCTAGGGAATCATTCACTAGTAGAAAACAGGGCTACCGTTCGGCCCTGGCCAGCCCATTAGTCCCGGTTCTTCAAGAATCGGGACCAATGGGGGGTATTAGACCCGGTTCGTGAGCCCAGGGGGCCGGCCGGGGCCTCGTGGGCATTGGTCCCGGTTCGTGTAGAACCATTTGTCCCGGTTCGAGCCACGAACCGGGACCAATGGTCCTCGCTGCTGGCCCACAACCATTGGTCCTGATTCGTAGCATGAACCGGGACAGAAGGGGTGGCTTTAGTCCCGGTTCATGCCACGAATCGGGACAAATAACTTGCCTATATATACCCACCGCCGCGGTAGAGCACTCCATAGTGCTCTGTATTTTCAATCCGGCGAGGAGAGGGCATTTGGGTGCTCTAGTTCACCTCCTATGCACATGAAGTGTTCGATGAAATGCCACACTAGTTAAGCTTTCTCCTCTCGAAGCTCGACCTTGGAGCTCCATTTTTTTGATATTTGTCTAGATTTAGTGGTCCATCACGCCCCGTCCCCGTTTTCACCGCCGTTGATCGCCCGCGCCGATCTCTACGCCGGCACCACCGTGGTGAGCCTCTTGTTCTTATCTTCTTTCTGGTACTTGTCTGATTTTCTTACTTTAGATAGATATTTGTCTGAGTTTCTTAATTTTGACACACATAATTATATGTAATGCACGCAGATGAACAAGCAATGGATGTATGGTGACAGACACACCTCCGAGTACATTAAGGGCTTGCATATTTTTCTCGAAGTGGCTGAGGCAAACAAGCAGAATGGTTTTATGTGTTGTCCATGCACTAAATGTGGGAATACGAAGTCTTACTCTGACCGAAAAATCCTTCACACCCACTTGCTTTACAAGGGTTTCATGCCACGCTATAATGTTTGGACGAGGCACGGATAAATAGGGGTTATGATGGAAGACGGCAAAGAAGAAGAGTACGATGACAACTATGTGCCCCCTGAATACGGTGATGCTGCAACGGGGGGAGGTGCTGAAGATCAAGAGGAACCAGATGATGTGCCCGATGATGCTTCAAAGGGGGAAGCTGCTGAAGATCAAGAGAAACCAGACGATGTGCCCGATGATGATCTCCGCCGGGTCATTGTTGATGCAAGGACGCAATGCGAAAGTCAAAAGGAGAAGCTGGAGTTCGGTCGCATGTTAGAGGATCACAAAAAAAAGTTGTACCCCAATTGTGAAGATGGCAACACAAAGCTGGGTACCATAATGGAATTGCTACAGTGGAAGGCAGAGAATGTTGTGCCTGACAAAGGATTTGAGAAGCCACTGAAAATATTGAAGAAGAAGCTTCCAAAGGATAATGAATTGCCCGACAGTACGTACGCAACAAAGAAGGTCGTATGCCCTCTAAGATTGGAGGTGCAGAAGATACATGCATGCCCTAATGACTGCATCCTCTACCGCGGTGCGTACGAAGATTTGAACGCATGCCCGATATGCGGTGCATTGCGGTATAAGATCAGACGAGATGACCCTGGTGATGTTGACGGCGAGCCCAGCAGGAAGAGAGTTCCTGCGAAGGTGATGTGGTATGCTCCTATAATACCACGGTTGAAACGACTGTTCAAAAACAAAGAGCATGCCAAGTTGATGCGATGGCACAGTGAGGACCGTAAGAAAGACGGGAAGTTGAGAGCACCCGCTGACGGGTCGTAGTGGAGAAAAATCGAGAGAGAGTACTGGGCTGAGTTTGCACGTGACACAAGGAACGTATGGTTTGGTTTAAGCACGGATGGCATTAATCCTTTTGGGGGGCATAGCAGCAATCACTACACATGGCCCGTGACTCTATGTATGTATAACCTTCCTCCTTGGATTGCATGAAGCGGAAGTTCATTATGATGCCAGTTCTCATCCAAGGCCCTAAGCAACCCGGCAACGACATTGATGTGTACCTAAGGCCAATAGTTGAAGTTTACAGCTATGGAATGGAAACGGTGTACGTGCGTGGGATGATCACAAACAGGAGGAATTTAACCTGCACGCATTGCTATTTGTAACCATCAACGATTGGCCCGCTCTCAGTAACCTTTCAGGATAGACAAACAAGGGATACCACGCATGCACGCACTGTTTAGCTAACACCGAAAGTATATACCTGGGAAGCTGCAGGAAGAATGTGTACCTGGGCCATCGTTGATTTCTTCCGACCCACCATCAATGTCGAAAGAAAGGCAAGCATTTAAAAGGCGAGGCAGATCACCGGAAGAAGCCCTCAATATGTACCGGTGATCACGTACTTGCTATGGTCAATGATTTACACGTAATCTTTGGAAAGGGTCCCGGCGGACTAGCTGTTCCGAGTGACGCTGGGGGACACGCACCCATGTGGAAGAAGAAATCTATATTTTGGGACCTACCCTACTGGAAAGACCTAGAGGTCCGCTCTTCGATCGACGTGATGCACTTGCGAAGAACCTTTGCGTCAACCTGCTAGGCTTCTTGGGCGTGTATGGTAAGACAAAAGATACAGCTCAGGCACAGGAGGACGTGCAACGTTTGCATGAAAAAGACGGCATGCCTCCAAAGCAGTATGAAGGTCCTGCCAGCTACGCACTTACCAAAGAAGATAAGGAAATCTTCTTTGAATGCCTGCTTAGTATGAAGGTCCCGACTGGCTTCTCGTCGAATATAAAGGGAATAATAAATATGGCAGCAAAAAAGTTTCAGAACTTAAAGTCTCATGACTGCCACGTGATTATGACGCAACTGTTTCCGTTTGCATTGAGGGGGCTTCTACCGAAAAGCGTTTGATTAGCCATTGTGAAGCTATGTGCATTCCGGTTGCTTAGTATGAAGGTGATCGATCTAGAAATCATACCAAGGCTAAGGAGTGATGTGGTGCAATGTCTTGTCAGTTTCGAGCTGGTGTTCCCACCATCCTTCTTCAATATCATGACGCACGTCCTAGTTCATCTAGTTGACGAGATTGTCATTCTGAGCCCCGTATTTCTACACAATATGTACCCAGGTTCATGGGAGTCCTAAAGAAATATGTCCGTAACCGCGCTAGGCCAGAAGGAAGCATCTCCATGGGCCATCAAACAGATGATGTCATTGGGTTTTGTGTTGACTTCATTCCTGACCTTACGAAGATAGGTCTCCCTAAATCGCGGTATGAGGGGAGACTGACTGGAAAAGGCATGCTTGGAGGGGAGACAATAATATGCAGGGACGGATATTCTTGGTCTCAAGCACACTGCACAGTTCTACAGAACTCTACCTTGGTGACCCCTTATGTCGACGAACACAAGAACAGTCTGCGCTCCAAACACCCGGAGCAGTGCGACGACTGGATTACATGTGAACACATCAGAACTTTCGGCAGTTGGTTGGAAACACGTCTCAGAGATGAAAACACTGTTTGTGATGAGCTGTACTCGTTGTCCAGGGGACCATCTTCGACTGTTACGATTTGGAAAGGATACGAGATAAATGGGAATACATTTTACACGATCGCCCAAGATCAAAAGAGCACCAACCAAAACAGCGGTGTCCGCTTTGATGCAACCACCGAGAGGGGAAAGGACACATATTATGGTTATATAGTGGACATATGGGAACTTGACTACAGAGTAGATTTTAAGGTCCCTTTATTTAAGTGCAAATGGGTCAATCTGTCAGGAGGCGTGGTACAGGTAGACCCACAGTACAGAATGAAAACAGTGGATCTGAACAATCTTGGGTACACTGACGAACCGTTCGTCCTAGCCAATGATGTGGCACAGGTTATCTATGTGAAGGACATGTCTACCAAACCGAGAAAAAGAAAAAGAAGGAAGCGAATACATCACACGATGAGCCAAAGCGCCACATAGTTCTTTCAGGAAAAAGGGACATTGTGGGAGTGGAGGGCAAGACAGACATGTCCGAAGATTATGAAAAGTTTCATGAAATTCCTCCCTTCAAAGTCAAGGCCGACCCAAGCATCCTGATAAATGATGAAGATTATCCATGGTTAAGGAGCAATAAGGAAAGGACACAAGTGAAGAAAAAGTGAAGACTTTCTCCACAACTATTATGATGATACCATGCCAACTTTCAACCTTTTTGTAGTTCATTTGAAATGCATGTTGTAACAGACAAGTTTCCGTATGAAATCTAGTTTTTGTCGTAACCCTCTCAACTTTCTTGCATATGGTATGTGGATGAAATGACGATACCATGCCAAAATAAAATAGAGGCGCAATGCTCACCTGCACGTTGCTTAGCTTCAGGCCAACGTGCAGGTGAGCAGTGCGCTTCTCCCTTCATCGTCTCTACACTCAGGGCTTATAAACCGCTGCGAGTGCCTCTCGCTTGGCGAGGTGGGACTAAAAAACAGCTGCAGAAAGAATCAACTAAAAAACTCTTTTACCGGTTCATGCCACGAACCGGTACTAAAAGGAGCTCGTGGGGCCCCAGCCTTAAAACCTGTACCAAATAAAATGCCTTTGTAACAGCCTTAGAACTGGTACTAAAGGAATCAACTAAAAGAATTTATAAACCTCTAGTATTATTGAAACTAAAATTATATAGAATTTTGTTACAAACTTTAATAGCAAAAAGAATTATCATAAAAGAAAATAAATAAGTAATTAGAATTTTGTTCAAAACATTAAAAGCAAAAAAGAATTATCATAAAAGAAAATAAATAAGTAATTAGAATTTTGTTACAAACTTTAATAGCAAAAATAATTATCGTAAAAGAAAATAAATAAGTAATTAGAATTTTGTTCAAAGCATTAAAACCAAAAGAATTATCATAAAAGAAAATAAATAAGTAATTAGAATTTTGTTCAAAACATTAAAAGAAAAAAGAATTATCAT
>NC_041393.1:745935107-745936646 GCF_002162155.2 Triticum dicoccoides | reverse complement strand
CAGCGCCACCTCGCCCCGTGCCGCCCGCTCCGTCGCCGCCCCGCCCCGCCCCATGCCGCACCTCGCCGTCGCGGTCGCCGTCCCCGACACCGTCACCGTGAGCAAAAATTTTGCTAATTTAATTTTATGTTAGTAGTAGTTAATTTAGATGTGTAGTTAATTGAGTTAGATTTTGTTAGATTTTTTTTAGATTTTTTAAGGTTTTTTTGTTAGATTTTTTTGTATTTCATAGATTTTTTTGTTAGATGTGTAGTATTTTAGATGCGTAGTTCATAGATTTTTATGTTAGATTTTTTTTCATATTGTGTAATTAATTTGTTCATATTGTGTTAGATTTGTTTTCTGTTAATAGATTTTTTTGGTGATATTATTGTTGAATATGCATGTTTGTATGTTCAAATATATGCAAAGATCGAATATGTCAAGTTTTTATGATTTTTTTTGTTCATAGAATTTTTATGATTTTTTCTGTTGTAATTTTGTTCATAGAATTTTAATGATTTTTTTGGTCATAGTATTTTCTTTGTCAATTTATGTATATGTTCATATTGTGTATGCATAGGAAAATTCTGAATTATAGAAGTAATTTATGAATATGTTCATATTTAGAATAGAGGAAAAAGGAAAAAGTAAGAAGAGAAAGTGTTTAATATAATTTGTTAGAAAAATAATAGAACTATATAGTTAAACTAGTTTATTTTTAGTAAGTACTACTTTATTTTATTTATAGTAAGTGCTTCATATATAGTTGAACTAGCTAGTTGATTTAATAAACTACTTTATTTTACTATATATAGAAGTAGTTTGTTTTTAATAAGTACTACTTTATTTATTTATAGTAAGTGCTTAGTAGTTGAACTAGTTGATTTAATTAATAAAACTACTTTATTTAACTATATAGAGAAGTAGTTCCTGCATCGACGTCGATGATGCCTATCCCGCATCCTTGTCGTCATCGACTCGGCGGTGGAGGCCTGCTTGATCAGGGCCATGTTTGGGACTGGGCTCCGCCGGGCTGGTATTGGGAGGTGCTACTGTTGGAAATATGCCCTAGAGGCAATAATAAAAGTGTTATTATTATATTTCCTTGATCATGATAATTGTCTTTTATTCATGCTATAACTGTATTATCCGGAAATCGTAATACACGTGTGAATACATAGACCACAATATGTCCCTAGTGAGCCTCTAGTTGACTAGCTCGTTGTGATCAACAGATAGTCATGGTTTCCTGGCTATGGACATTGGATGTCGTTGATAACAGGATCACATCATTAGGAGAATGATGTGATGGACAAGACCCAATCCTAAGCCTAGCACAAAGATCGTGTAGTTCGTTTGCTAGAGCTTTGCCAATGTCAAGTATCTCTTCCTTTGACCATGAGAGCGTGTAACTCCTGGATACCGTAGGAGTGCTTTGGGTGTATCAAACGTCACAACGTAACTGGGTGACTATAAAGGTGCACTACAGGTATCTCCGAAAGTATCTATTGTTTTATGCGGATCGAGACTGGGATTTGTCACTCCGTGTAAACGGAG
>NC_041393.1:745933718-745934705 GCF_002162155.2 Triticum dicoccoides | reverse complement strand
GAATTTTGTTCAAAGCATTAAAACCAAAAGAATTATCATAAAAGAAAATAAATAAGTAATTAGAATTTTGTTCAAAACATTAAAAGAAAAAAGAATTATCATAAAAGAAAATAAATAAGTAATTAGAATTTTGTTACAAACTTTAATAGCAAAAAGAATCATCCTAAAAGAAAATAAATAAGTAATTAGAATTTTGTTCAAAACATTAAAAGCAAAAAGAATTATCATAAAAGAAAATAAATAAGTAATTAGAATTTTGTTACAAACTTTAATAGCAAAAAGAATTATCATTAAAGAAAATAAATAAGTAATTAGAAACAAAAAACAAAGCAAAAAAACTAGGAAAAAAAAAGTGACACCTCAGAGCCACCACGGCCTGCATACGACTAGAAACCCATTACTAGGGCCAGGATGCAGGCCCGCAATAG
This sequence comes from Triticum dicoccoides, assembly GCF_002162155.2. Lineage (NCBI taxonomy): Eukaryota > Viridiplantae > Streptophyta > Magnoliopsida > Poales > Poaceae > Triticum > Triticum dicoccoides. The sequence continues at coordinate 745,934,277 of NC_041393.1, read as the reverse complement.
GCCCAATAGGCCCACAAGCACGGAGAGTGATTTTAGGCCCGTAAACCTGCAGTAGAGAGGAGCTCGAAGTGGTTGGTTCGGCAGGGCTTATAAACCACTCCGAGCCCCTCTCGGCTAGCGAGGTGGGACTAAACATAGCATCGCACCGCGCCAGTTCCAGCACACGACCTTTGGTCCCGGTTGGTGCCACCAACCGCGACTAAAGGGGTGCATTGGTACCGGTTGGTGGCACCAACCGGGACCAATGCCCCTCTTTTGTCCCAGTTTATGGCACCAACCGGGACCAAAGGTCTCTGTTTCCCGCCCTTTGGGCTACTGAAAAGCGGCCTTTGGTCCCGGTTGGTGCCACCAACCGGGACTACAGGGGTGCATTGGTCCCCGTTGGTGCCATGAACCGGGGCCAATGCTCTGCCTATATAAGCAGCACTCGTGAAAATTTGGTTCAGTTCTTCTTCCCCGCCGCCTGACGCCGCCAGGCTGCCCGTCCGTCTGCGCCTCGCCGTCGTCGTCGTCGCCCCGCGCCGCCCCGACGCCGTCGCCGCCCCCACCCCATGCCCCC
>NC_041393.1:745916478-745930938 GCF_002162155.2 Triticum dicoccoides | reverse complement strand
GTTGATGTTGTTCAATATGCTTACCGTTACTAGTCCAATCTTGTTTCGACGGTATTGTGGGATGAAGCGGCCCGGACCGACCTTACACGTACTCTTACGTGAGACAGGTTCCACCGATTGACATGCACTTGGTGCATAAGGTGGCTAGCGGGTGCCAGTCTCTCCCACTTTAGTCGGAACGGATTCGATGAAAAGGGTCCTTATGAAGGGTAAATAGCAATTGGCATATCACGTTGTGGTCTTGCGTAGGTAAGAAACGTTCTTGCTAGAAACCCATAGCAGCCACGTAAAACATGCAACAACAATTAGAGGACGTCTAACTTGTTTTTGCAGGGTATGCTATGTGATGTGATATGGCCAAGAAGAATGTGATGAATGATATGTGATGTATGAGATTGATCATGTTCTTGTAATAGGATTGACGACTTGCATGCCGATGAGTATGACAACCGGCAGGAGCCATAGAAGTTGTCTTTATTTATTGTATGACCTGCGTGTCATTGAAGAATGCCATGTAAACTACTTTACTTTATTGCTAAACGCGTTAGTCATAGAAGTAGAAGTAGTCGTTGGCGTGACAACTTCATGAAGACACGATGATGGAGATCATGATGATGGAGATCATGGTGTCGTGCCGGTGACGATGATGATCATGGAGCCCCGAAGATGAAGATCAAAAGGAGCAAAATGATATTGGCCATATCATGTCACTATTTGATTGCATGTGATGTTTATCATGTTTATGCATCTTGTTTTCTTAGGACGACGGTAGTAAATAAGATGATGCCTTACAAAATTTCAAGAAGTGTTCTCCCCTAACTGTGCACCGTTGCTACAGTTCGTCGCTTCTAAGCACCACGTGATGATCGGGTGTGATGGATTCTTACGTTCACATACAACGGGTGTAAGACAACTTTACACAGCAAAAACACTTAGGGTTAACTTGACGAGCCTAGCATGTGCAGACATGGCCTCGGAACACGGAGACCGAAAGGTCGAGCATGAGTCGTATAGCAGATACGATCAACATGAAGATGTTCACCGATGATGACTAGTCCGTCTCACGTGATGATCGGACACGGCCTAGTTGACTCGGATCATGTAATCACTTAGATGACCAGAGGGATGTCTATCTGAGTGGGAGTTCATAAGATGAACTTAATTATCTTGAACATAGTCAAAAGACCTTTTGCAAATTATGTCGTAAGCTCGCGCTTTAGTTCCGCTGTTTAGATATGTTCCTAGAGAAAATATAGTTGAAAGTTGATAGTAGCGATTATGCGATCAGTAGAAAGCTTATGTCCTTAATGCACCGCTCAGTGTGCTGAACCCCAACGTCGTTTGTCGATGTTGCGAACATCGGACATACACGTTTTGATAACTACGTGATAGTTCAATTAAATGGTTTAAGTAGAGGCACCAAAGACGTTTTCGAAACGTCGCGGAACATATGAGATGTTTCGAGGGCTGAAATTGGGATTTCAGGCTCGTGCCCACGTCAAGAGGTATAAGACCTCCGACGATTTTCTTAGCCTGCAAACTAAGGGAGAAAAGCTCAATCGTTGAGCTTGGGCTCAGATTGTCTGAGCACAACAATCACTTGAATCGAGTGGGAGTTGATCCTCCAGATGAGATAGTGATGTTTCCCCAAAGTCATTGCCACCAAGCTGCTAGAGCTTCGTGATTAACTATAACATATCAGGGATAGATATGATGATCCTTGAAATATTCATGATGTTTGACACCGCGAAAGTAGAAATCAAGAAGGAGCATCAATTGTTGATGGTTGGTGAAACCACTAGTTTCAAGAAGGGCAAGGGAACAAAGGGATACTTCATGAAACGGCAATTCAGCTGCTGCTCTAGTGAAGAAACCCAAGGTTGAACCCAAACCCGAGACTAAGTGCTTCTGTAATAAGGGGAACAACCACTGGAGCAGCATTACCCTAGATACTTGGTAGATGAGAAGGCTGGCAAGGTCGATAGAAGTATATTGGATATACATTATGTTAATGTGTACTTTACTAGTACTCCTAGTAGCACCAGGGTATTAGATACCGGTTCGGTTGCTAAGTGTTAGTAACTCGAAATAAAAGCTACGGAATAAACGGAGACTAGCTAAAGGTGAGCTGACGATATGTGTTGGAAATATTTCCAATGTTGATATGATCAAGCATCGCACGCTCCCTCTACCATCGAGATTGGTGTTAAAACCTGAATAATTGTTATTTTGTGTTTGCGTAGAGCATAGACATGATTGGATTATGACTATTGCAATACGGTTATTCATTTAAGGAGAATAATAGTTACTCTATTTATGTGAATAATACCTTCAGTGGTCTTGCACCTAAAAATGGTTTATTGAATCTCGATCGTGGTGATACACATTTTCATGCCAAAAGATAGTAATGATAGTACCACTTACTGGTGGCACTGCCATGTAAGTCATATTGGTTTAAAACGCATGAAGAAGCTCCATGTTGATGGATCTTTGGACTCACTCGTTTTTGAAAAGTTTGAGACATGCGAACCATGTCTATTGGTGTATACGCATGAAGAAACTCCATGCAGATGGATCGTTTGGACTCACTTGATTTTGAATCACTTGAGATATGCAAATCATACCACATGGGCAAGATGACTGAAAAGCCTCGTTTTCAGTAAGATGGAACAAGATAGCAACTTGTTGGAAGTAACACATTTTGATGTGTGCAGTCCAATGAGTGCTGAGGCATGCAGTGAATATCGTTATGTTCTTACTTCACAGATGATTCGAGTAGATGTTGAGAATATTTACTTGATGAAACACAAGTCTGAATTATTGAATGGTTCAAGTAATTTCAGAGTGAAGTAGAAGATCATTGTGACAGGAGGATAAAATGTCTATGATATAATCATAGAGATGAATATCTGAGTTACAAGTTTTGGCACACAATTAAGACATTGTGGAAATTGTTTCGCAATTAATACCGCCTGGAAAACCATAGTGTGATGGTGTGTCCGAACATCATAACTGCACCCTATTGGATATGATGCATACCATGATGTCTCTTATCGAGTTACCACTATCGTTCATGGGTTAGGCATTAGAGACAACCACATTCACTTTAAATAGGGCACCACGTAATTCTGTTGAGATGACACCGTATGAATTATGGTTTAGAGAAACCTAAGTTGTCGTTTCTTAAAGGTTTGGGGCTGCGATGCTTATGTGAAATTTTTTTCAGGATTGATAAGCTCGAACCCAAAGCGGATAAAATGCATCTTCATAGGACACCCAAAACAGTTGGGTATACCTCCTAATTCAGATCCGAAAGCAATATGGATTGTTTCTTGAATCAGGTCCTTTCTCAAGGAAAGGTTTCTCTCGAAAGAGTTGAGTGGGAGGATGGTGGAGACTTGATATGGTTATTGAACCATCACTTCAACCAGTGTGTATCAGGGCACAGGAAGTTGTTCATGTGGCACCTACACCAATTGAAGTGGAAGCTTATGATATTGATCATGAAGTTTCAGATCAAATCACTGCCGTACCTCGTAGGGTGACAAGGATATGTACTACTTCAGAGTGGTACGGTAATCCTGTCTTGGAAGTCATGTTGCTAGACAACAATGAACCTACAAGCTATGGAGAAGCGATGGTGGGCCCGGATTCCGATAAATGGCTTGAGGCCATAAAATCCGAGAGAGGATCCATGTATGAAAACAAAGTGTAGACTTTGGCAGAACGGCTCGATGGTCGTAAGGCTAATGAGTACAGATGGATTTCAAAAGGAAGACGGACAATGATGGTAAATGTCACCATTAAGAAAGCTCGACTTGTTGTTAAGATGTTTTCCGACAAGTTCAAGGAGTTGACTACGATGAGATTTTCTCACTCGTAGCGATGCTAAGAGTCTGTTGGAATTATATTAGCGATTACTGCATTATTTATGAAATCTTGCAGATAGGATGTCAGAACATTGTTTCCTCGACGATTTTCTTGAGGAAAGGTTGTATGTGATACAACCGGAAGGTTTTGTCAATCCCGAAAGATGCTAATAAGTATGCAAAGCTCCAGCAATCCTTCTAAGGACTGGAGTGAGCATCTCGGAGTTGGAATGTATGCTTTGATGATGATCAAAGATTTTGGGTTTGTACAAAGTTTATGAGAAACTTGTATTTCCAAAGAAGTGAGTGGGAGCACTATAGAATTTCTGATGAGTATATGTTGTTGACATGTTGTTGATCAGAAATGACGTAGAATTTCTGGAAAGCATATAGGGTTATTTTGAAAGTGTTTTTCAATGGAAAGCCTGGATTAAGCTACTTGAACATTGAGCATCAAGATCTATAAGGATAGATCAAAATGCTTAATAATACTTTCAAATGAGCACATACCTTGACATGATCTTGAAGGTGTTCAAGATGGACCAGTCAAAGAAGGAGTTCTTGCCTGAGTTGTAAGGTACGAATTTAAGACTTAAAGCTCGACCACGGCAGAATAGAGAGAAAGGACGAAGGTCGTCCCCTATGCTCAAGACGTAGGCTCTACAGTATGCTATGCTGTGTACCGCACCTAAAGTGTGCCTTGCCATGAGTTAGTCAAGGGGTACAAGAGTGATCCATGAATGGATCACATGACAGCGGTCAAAGTTATCCTTAGTAACTAGTGGACTAAGGAATTTTCTCGATTATGGAGGTGGTAAAAGAGTTTGTCATAAAGGTTACGTCGATGCAAGCTTAACACCTATCCGGATAGCTCTAAGTAGAGATACCGGATACATACAATGGGGCAACAATTTAGAATAGCTCCAAGTGGAACATTTATTTGGAATGGCTCCAAATAGAACGTGGTAGCTACATCTAGGAGATGACATAGAGATTTGTAAAGCACACACGGATCTGAAAGGTTGAGACCCGTTGACTAAAACCTCTCTCACAAGCAACATGATCAAACCCAAAACTCTTTGGATGTTGGTCACATGGTGATGTGACCTGTCAGTGTTAATCACATGGTGATGTGAACTAGATTATTGACTCTAGTGCAAGTGGGAGACTGTTGGAAATATGCCCTAGAGGCAATAATAAAAGTGTTATTATTATATTTCCTTGTTCATGATAATTGTCTTTTATTCATGCTATAACTGTATTATCCGGAAATCGTAATACACGTGTGAATACATAGACCACAATATGTCCCTAGTGAGCCTCTAGTTGACTAGCTCGTTGTGATCAACAGATAGTCATGGTTTCCTGGCTATGGACATTGGATGTCGTTGATAACGGGATCACATCATTAGGAGAATGATGTGATGGACAAGACCCAATCCTAAGCCTAGCACAAAGATCGTGTAGTGCGTTTGCTAGAGCTTTGCCAATGTCAAGTATCTCTTCCTTTGACCATGAGAGCGTGTAACTCCTGGATACCGTAGGAGTGCTTTGGGTGTATCAAACGTCACAACGTAACTGGGTGACTATAAAGGTGCACTACAGGTATCTCCGAAAGTATCTATTGTTTTATGCGGATCGAGACTGGGATTTGTCACTCCGTGTAAACGGAGAGGTATCTCTGGGCCCACTCGGTAGGACATCATCATATGCGCAATGTGACCAAGGAGTTGATCACGGGATGATGTGTTACGGAACGAGTAAAGTGACTTGCCGGTAACGAGATTGAACAAGGTATTGGATACCGACGATCGAATCTCGGGCAAGTAACATACCGCTAGACAAAGGGAATTGAATACGGGATTGATTAAGTCCTTGACATCGTGGTTCATCCGATGAGATCATAGTGGAACATGTGGGAGCCATCATGGGTATCCAGATCCCGCTGTTGGTTATTGACCGGAGAACGTCTCGGTCATGTCTACATGTCTCCCGAACCCGTAGGGTCTACACACTTAAGGTTCGATGACGCTAGGGTTATAAAGGAAGTTTGTATGTGGTTACCGAATGTTGTTCGGAGTCCCAGATGAGATCCCGGACGTCACGAGGAGTTCCGGAATGGTCCGGAGGTAAAGATTTATATATGGGAAGTCCTATTTTGGCCACCGGAAAATGTTCGGGATTTTTCGGTATTGTACCGGGAAGGTTCTAGAAGGTTCCGGAGTGGGGCCCACCTGCATGGAGGGACCCACATGGACGTGGGTAGTGGGGGCAAGGCCCCACACCCCTGGTCAAGGCGCACCAAGATCCCCCCTTAGAAGGAATAAGATCATATCCCGAAGGGATAAGATCAAGATCCCTAAAAAGGGGGGATAACAATCGGTGGGGAAGGAAATAATGAGATTTCTTTCCTCCCACCTTGGCCAACGCCCCAATGGACTTGGAGGGCAAGAAACCAGCCCCTCCACCCCTATATATAGTGGGGAGGCGCATGGGAGCTATACACGAAGTTCTGGCACAGCCCTACCTCTCTTCCTACTCCTCCTCTCCCATGGTGCTTGGCGAAGCCCTGCTGGATTGCCACGCTCCTCCACCACCACCACGCCGTTGTGCTGCTGTTGGATTGAGTCTTCCTCAACCTCTTCCTCTCTCCTTGCTGGATCAAGGCATGGGAGACGTCACCGGGCTGTACGTGTGTTGAACGCGGAGGTGCCGTCCGTTCGGCACTAGGATCTCCGGTGATTTGGATCACGACGAGTACGACTCCTTCAACCCCGTTCTCTTGAACGCTTCCGCTTAGCGATCTACAAGGGTATGTAGATGCACTCTCTTTCTACTCGTTGCTGGTCTCTCCATAGATAGATCTTGGTGACACGTAGGAAAATTTTGAATTTCTGCTACGTTCCCCAACAGCTACCTTCTGGGGGACGTAGGTTGGTGAGGAGGCAACCCGTTGTTAACCCGATCCTTGTTTGGTGGCGGTCGCGTGGGCCAGTGACGGTGCCGAGGCTTCTGGACACCGCGGAGGTGGTACGTCACCATGTCAGCGAGGAGGACGAGCACGTCCGTCGCTACATGGTTGCATTGGAGGGCAGGTTCGACAATACCTGGCAGGTTCTTCAGGGATCTCACCAGAGCTATGATCCTGTGATGGTTACTTATCTTTGGGTGTCCACTGCCCGCAACGATACCCGTCGGGTGCTACGGTTCTAGCTGTATTAATTAGCGATGCTATATGTATGATAGTATTCGAGGAGTATTAGTGATAATATTCGACGATGTACGGACACAAGACACGATGTACTTTTGGTTATAATTGAATGCATGGTAATTTGAATACTACTTTATTTTACGATTTGGTTTTGCTTATTGAATGCTCATATTGGAAAAGTACTCCTACTTTGAATGCTAAAATTGAAGAGCACTCTATGCAGAAATCTAGGAGCCCCCTCCATCATCCACGCCGTCGTGGGGGTAGCCTCTCCTTCATTCCGTGTGCTAGATGATACGTCTCCAATGTATCTACTTTTCCAAACACTTTTGCTCTTATTTTGGACTCTAACTTGCATTTGAATGAAACTAACCCGGACTGACTCTGTTTTCAGCAGAACTGCCATGATGTTGTTTTCTGTGTAGAAAAGAAAAGTTCTCGGAATGACCTGCAAATCCACGGAGGCACTTTTTGGAATTAATAAGAATTTCTGGGCGAAAGAAATACACCAGGGGGCCCAGGGCCTGTCCACGAGACAGGGGGGCGCCCCCCCTGTAGGGTGTACCCCCTATCTCGTGGGCCCCCTGGACCTCCACCGACCTCAACTCCAACTCTATATCTTTCGTCTCGCGGAGGAAAAAATCAGAGAGAAAGTTTCATCGCGTTTTACGACCCGGAGCCTCCGCCAAGCCCTAATCTCTCTCGGGAGGGCTGATCTGGAGTCCGTTCGGGGCTCCGGAGAGGGGGATTCATCGTCGTCGTCATCATCAACCATCCTCCATCACCAATTTCATGATGCTCACCGCCGTGCGTGAGTAATTCCATCGTAGGCTTGCTGGACGGTGATGGGTTGGATGAGATTTACCATGTAATCAAGTTAGTTTTGTTAGGGTTTGATCCCTAGTATCCACTATGTTCTGAGATTGATGTTGCTATGACTTTGCTATGCTTAATGCTTATCACTAGGGCCCGAGTGCCATGATTTCAGATCTGAACCTATTATGTTTCCATGAATATATGTGTGTTCTTGATCCTATCTTGCTAGTCTGTAGTCACCTATTATGTGTTATGATCCGACAACCCCGAAGTGACAATAATCGGGACACTTCTCGGTGATGACCGTAGTTTGAGGAGTTCATGTATTCACCATGTGTTAATGCTTTGGTCCGGTTCTCTATTAAAAGGAGGCATTAATATCCCTTAGTTTCCTCTAGGACCCCGCTGCCACGGGAGGGTAGGACAAAAGATGTCATACAAGTTCTTTTCCATAAGCACGTATGCCTATTTACGGAATACATGCCTACATTACATTGATGAATTGGAGCTAGTTCTGTATCACCCTATGTTATAACTATTGCATGAAGAATCGCATCCGGCATAATTATCCATCACTGATCCATTGCCTACGAGCTTTTCATATATTGTTCTTCGCTTATTTACTTTTCTGTTGCTACTGTTACAACTACTACAAAAACCCAAAATCATTTATCTTTACTGTTGCTACTGTTACAATTACTATCATACCACTTTTGCTACTAAATACTTTGCTGCAGATACTAAGTTATCCAGGTGTGGTTGAATTGACAACTCAACTGCTAATACTCAAGAATATTCTTTGGCTCCCCTTGTGTCGAATCGATAAATTTGGGTTGAATACTCTACCCTCGAAATCTGTTGCGATCCCCTGTACTTGTAGGTTATCACTAGACAATTTGGTGTAATAATGCAACCGGGAATGAAAGGAGGAGCTACGTACCATCACCGATAGTCAACCCGTGATTAATAATAATGATCTAATTTAGGTTTTTAGTACATATATTTAATTGTACAAGTTTAATATTTGAATTATGAACTTAGGCCGGAAATGTCGTACTCGGACGATGAAAACCGCCCGGGGGAGTGCGACTGGTGCCACGACGACCGAGGTATATGCGACAGGTTCATTGAGCTGGACGAAGACCGGCGCTTCAGCATTAAGCTCGAGGAGACCTTCGATGTTCATACGGTACGCAACGACGACAGTAGTTTTTTTCGTAATTAAGCATGACTTCAACTATTTTAACATGTATTTTTCATCTTTAACAATTCGACTAGCTTATCCCATGCTATGCAAGATGCTATGTCTTGGAGAGGATGGGTTTTGAAGACCATGAAAGTATGGAAACCAAAAAAATTCTCCTAAGGACCCATCATGGTGTGGATTTTAAAGTAAAGCTGTACAATGCTGAGAGTGTAACCCATTTTGGTTGCAAAAATCAGGAAGCACTTTGCAAGATGTATGGTTTTGATGAGGGTATGCTTGCCACCATGGATCTTGGTGATCCTACAATCAAGCAAAACAATATGGACATTTGGGTCCTTGTTGATACACCTCCAATTCTTCCCCCATGTGAGCTTAACATAGTTATTAAGTAATTTATATTGTTTATTTCAAAATAGTTGACAGCTTATTTCCATTGATAGCTTATTTTCATTCTTCAAAGAATGTGCGGAAGATGGTAGACAAAACCCACTACACCGATGGCTCCGAATTAACTTATAAGGAGAAAAATCACCTGATCGCATTTTGTACTGATCTTGAGAATTACAATATCTATAATCGAACTCCTCAACATTATGGTCAATACGTGCCACTAGTGCATGTGTTGAACTACGGTAACTACCATGGAGACACCCTGGTAAGATTTTTACTATTACGACATCCCTGCATCTTTTTGCATACTTCTAAAACTAGTACATCATTGCTAACTACGAAGTTATTAGTATGTTTTTCAACAGATAATCCCGAATGATTGTGTACCTCATCTGATGTATACGCACGGTCGCCTTGATGTTTTGAACATACAACCAGGTCGTCCTACGAATCTCAACTGTCCATAGCGGATTTCTAAAAGAAGTGGAGACATGACAATCAAAGAATGGAAAAAATGTATGGACAGTCGTAAGGAGCTTCTTGGAAGCAAAAGGAGGCGGAGCGCAAGAATTGGAGACGGGATGATATCCATTCTTCATAATGGAGAGTCAGGGTCTATATTGTTTTATGCTATTTTACCTTAAGGGTGTTTAGGTCCTACCTGATACTGATGATCATGTGCTAACAACAATTATGTAGGGTTGGGTTTGATGACTATGAGGATGATGATCGTATGACTTGTTATTAATAACGAGTAGAAGTTGTATGATGATGCATGATTAGTAGGACTTGTTATTATATATGATGATGTAGATGCGAGCATGCATGAGTTATTATATATCTGCGGGTAAAATGAACATAGTAGTAGCGTTGGTAAACCAAGGACGAAGATATAAGAGAGGACGCTTCTCTCTATTAGCTAGCTAATAACAACCTAAAATTAACCCCCAAAACCTCTAAACCAGCCACTTTTTTTTAAAAAAAAGAAAACCTCAGCTCCAGCCAGCTGCTGACACGTGGAAGTCTTTTGGTCCCGGTTCATGTCACCAACCGGGACCAAAGGCCCCCTTGCCTGGGTTGCTCGCAGTGGCCATGTGGAGGTCCATCTGTCCCGGTTCGTGTAAGAACCGGGACTAAAGGGGGGAGGCATTAGTAACGACCTATTAGTCCCGGTTCAAGAACCGGGACTAAAGGCCCTTACGAACCGGGATAAATGCCCTGTTTTCTACTAGTGATTTGGAAAATTGTGCCAACGTAATCCTCTTGATGTTGCACGATGTTATAAAGGATGGGATATTGTACGGCTAGGGGTGTCTCTGCTAACCATGTATCCTCCCAAAATCTTATTGACATCCCGTCGCCAACCAAGAATTTGACCCGACGAAAGAACAAGTCCTTCTTTCTCATAAGCCCCTTCTAGAATGGCGAGTCAGTTGGTCTTATGGTAACCTAGTGCAGCGTTTTCGACTATAAATATTTATTGCGCAAAATCTGTGCCCACATGCTTTCCAACTCTGTCTCTAACTTGCAGAGCCATTTGCTCATAAGGCATTTATTCTTGATTTCTAAGTTCTCAATAACGAGACCCCCCTGGTCTTTTGGTCGGCAAAGGATATCCCATCACGCGAGACGGTATTTCCTCTTGGCCTCATTTGACTACCCGAATAACCGAGATCTGAAGAAATCAAGTTGCTTCCGTACCCCTTTCGGAATTTCAAAGAACGATAATAGGAACATCGGCATACTAGTCAGTACCGAGTTAATCAGCACTAGTCGACCTCCATAAGACATAAGCTTGCCCTTCCAGCAGCTAAGCTTTTTTTTCAATTCGATCTTCGATACACTTTCATTCTTTGTTGGATAACTTACTCTGATGAACCGGTATGCCCAAATAACTAAATGGTAAAGAACCTAATTCACACCCGAACAATTGTCTATACGTGTCTTTCTCGTCTTTGGCCTTCCCAGAGCAAAACAACTCGCTCTTGCGAAAGTTTATCTTTAAACCTGACAATTGTTCAAAGAGACATAATATGAGTTTCATATTGCGCGGCTTAGCAATGTCATGTTCCATGAATAGGATAGTGGCGCCAGCATACTGTAAGATGGATACTTCTCCATCGAACAGATGAGGAACTAACCCCTCAACCTGACCATGCTGCTTGGCCTTGCGAATAAGAATGGCTAGCATATTGGCCACTATATTAAACAAGAGAGGAGACATGGAATCCCCCTGTATCAAACCCTTGTGTGTCTGAAAGTAATGACCGATATCATCGTTAAGCTTGATGCCGACACTACCCTTCTGGACTTGAGAACCCACTTGGTTCCGCCAGGCTTCACTAAATCCTTTCATGCGCATTGCTTGCTAAAGAAAAGGCTGCTTAACTTTATTATATGCCTTCCCAAAATCCACTTTGAATATAACCCCATCTACCTTCTTCGAATGAATTTCATGAAGCGTTTCATGCAAAACGACCGACCTTCAAGTATGTGTCGTCGTGGCATGAACACTGTCTGGCTCGGTTGTAGCATTGAATGAGCAATCTGCATCAATCTATTGGTACCCCCCTTTGTGAAAATTTTGAAACTCACATTAAGAAGACATATGGGCCTAGATTGCTCGATCCGAACTGCCTCTTCTATCTTTGGCAACAGCGTAATCATGCCAAAGTTAAGATGAAATAGCTCTAAATGAACGTTAAGAAATCATGAAACATATGCATAAGATCATCCTTAATAATATTCCACCATTTCTTATAGAATTCAGCTGGAAACCCGTCTGGTCCCGGTGCTTTATTCGGTTTCATTTGTGAGATTGCATCTAGAACCTCCTTCTCAGTAAATGGTGTAGTAAGAATATTATTCTCCTCTACCTGGAGCTGAGGTATATCTCCAATAACAGATTCATCTAGGGCCACCTTGCTTGCTTCTGGATGCCCAAAAAGTTGTTTATAGTAATTAGAGATATAAGCTTTCAGATTCTCATTCCCCACAATTGTCCCCTCGTCCTACTCAAGCTGTATGACTTCCTTCTTCCTATCTTTACCATTCGCAATCATATGGAAGAATTGTGTATTGTCATCCCCTTGGACAACCTTAAGTACTTTAGCATGCAATGCCCACTTGAGCTCTTCTTCTCTAAGCAGAGCTCATAAACCTTGTTCATCTTCGGATATGGAGCTTTGCTCATTAACCGTAAGAACGTTACTTTTAGCTTTTAAATCTAGCGCTTCAATTAATTGAGTGAGTCGCTCTTTTTCTTGTTTGTAAATCCCACTCTCGTTTCTGGCCCAACCTCGTAAAAATTGTCTTAGATGTCTGATTTTATTTTGCCATCTCTCAATACTAGGTCTTCCACTAACATGCTTTGCCCATTCATGTTCAATGATCTCCAAAAAGTTTTCTTTCTCGAACCAACCTAGTTTGAAAGAGAAAGCATTCTTGTTCGCAACATGAGTAGCCTCTCCCGAGTCTACAAGAAGTGGTGTGTGGTCTGAGATCGCTCTCTGCATCACATGAACCGGCAACAATGGGTACTTTTGTTCCCATTCCACACTAGCGAGAACCCTATCCAACTTCTCATAAGTCGGAGTGGGAAATGAATTGGCCCATGTAAATTGTCTACCAGTGAGCTCAGTTTCTCTCGAATTAAGACTCTCGATAATCATGGTAAACATCATAGACCAACGTCCATCAAAATTGTCGTTATTCTTTTCATCTCTCCTCCGAATTATATTAAAGTCCCCACCGACTAGGATTGGCAGAGTTTCATCTCCACAGATCCGTACCAAGTCGGCTAAAGATCTGGTTTGAGTTCAGGTTGTGCTGCCCCATATACAACCACGAGAGACCATTGGAAACCATCCAATTTTGATCTCACCCGAAACTTGACCGCAAAATCACCCCGAACCACGTTAAGCACCTCAAGTGTTTCACACCGAACCTCTAGTAAAATCCCACCAGATTTTCCTCTAGGAGGTAAGACGTGCCAATCAAAATCAATTCCTCCGGATAAAGTCCCAAGGAACTATGAGGTAAAGTTATCTCGTCGTGTTTCCAATAACGCAATAAAATCTAATTGTTGCTCTATCGTTGTCTCCACCAAGAACCTTCGTTTATCCAAGTCAGCTAGACCTCTGCTATTCCAGAAGATTCCTTTCATAAGTCATCATGGAATTTGTTATTAAGCTTAACCCTAGCACATCTACGAACCGCCGAAGTAGGATAGATTTTCCGTTTCCAGGGACGTTTGGGCTTCTCCCCATCACCCTTCGGGAACGTATGATCGGCAGAAGACGAGACAGTGCCCTCCATCATTAGAGGATCTACAGTGTCCATAGTCTCCGACCCATCCTCACCTTCGGCCTCCGCACTAGGCAAGAGATTATTGCATATGTTTTCAAGAGCAACCATTCCTAAAATTTTCATGTCATCGTCATTCATAGGTTTGCATGATGCAAGATTTCGAATAATTTCTGAAGGCCGCTCCGCTTCTAAGTCTAAAAGATCATTTACGGATTTCGCAGCCTCCTTATCATTTGAACCCAAAGATACACTTGAAATGCATAATTTCATGCTCGGTGAAATGCATAATTGAACGACTCATATCGAATGACATACTTGTAGTTGCCTCGACATCTCGAAGCATGGCCGCCCTCTTGGCGTGCGCTAGCTGCAGGTCATCAGCATCCGGTTGTCCCTGGATCCGGTTGCTGACACGCCTGCCAGCTGTCACCGGATCTATGATCCCACCAAAGGTGATAAGATCCTCCGCTGTCCTCTCCCGAGACGTATGCACCCGACTCCCACACCCTTCCCTTAGTGCCTGTGAAGAAGGGTAAGGTGCGGCCGAGCGGGTATCGCCAATGGTAGTAATGGGGGAAGGAGATCGTGGAGCCACCTGCTCGAATGTCCCACTCCCCCCATCACCATCAACGCGGCATGGCCCCCATCCGTGCTGCTCG
>NC_041393.1:745914805-745916079 GCF_002162155.2 Triticum dicoccoides | reverse complement strand
GAAACTACAGGAGGAGAAAGGGCTCTGCGGACCTCCTGTTCGGGCCCCTCCCCAGAGACACTCAAGGTCGCCGCGGGTGGGCGAGCGCTGCGGACCTCCTGCCCACGGCACCCCCCACTCGCGGTCAGCAAACCAGTACGATCTGAACCGACGGTCGTGGAGATCATCGGGGTAAGCTCGGTAGACCGTAGATCAAAGCGAAAAGACTATTTTTCATCCCTCAACTCTTGGTGGAGTCTAGATTTGGTCCCTTAACTTCACAACTGGACAACTTGCACTCCCAACTAGTGAAACCGGACAAGGTTCATCCGTGGACTCAATTTTGACCGGTTTTGCCGCTGACTGACCCAGTTTTAACTGAGCACACTCAAATTCCTGTATTTGTTCCGAACCCACATACTTTTTTCATATTTGCATATTTTCTTAAATTCTTGTATTTTTTCAAATCAGTGTATTTTCTATAAATCCAGGTACTTTCTTCAAATTTGCGTAATTTTTTCAAATTCACATACTTTTTCCAAATCCTAATAGTATTTTTGGAAAAAAAACTCATGAATTTAAATAAGTATGCGAACTAGAAAAAAAGTACACGAATTTGTAAAAAATATGCGAACTTGGAAAATGTATGCGGTTTTATAGAAAAATAGGTGAATTTCAGAAAATTACGCGAACATGGAAACATTACATGAATATTGAAGAAATGCATGAACTCGGAAAAGGTACATGAACTTGTCAAAGTACATGAATTTTATAAAAATTCTTGGATTTGAAGCAGTACAGGGATGTGAAAAAATTGCGCGATTTGGAAACAATTAAATGAACGGGAAAAGGTACACAAATTCCAAAAAGGTTTACGGATTTGAAAAAAGTGATCTGAATAAAGTACACTGATTTGGAGTAAACGGATCTGAAAAAAGTATGTTAATTTAAAACAAATGATGGTTTTGAAAAACCACGCAAAATTGAGTCAACAATGGTCAAAACCAGGGTGAGTCAGCACCAAGACCGGTCAAAACCAAGACCAAGGACGAATCTTGTCTGGTTCTAATAAATGAGGGTGCAAGTTGTCTGGTTTTGAAGTTGAGGGACCAAATTTAGATTCGGCCAAGAGTTGAGGGACGAAAAGTATACTTTTCTCTAAATCAGACTACAAAGACTACAACCTGCTAGACTTGGATCAAGTACACCAACTAGTGACAAGGCTAAACAGATTCCAAGTGTCGCCATATGACAGTGCCCGATTAGTATCTGCATAACAGTGGTGGAGCTAGCTT
>NC_041393.1:745902788-745914537 GCF_002162155.2 Triticum dicoccoides | reverse complement strand
GTTGCATAAGAACGTGGTGGCATGTTAATCCAAACAACGTCCTGGTCAATAGATCGATCGCAAAGCCCTCTTGGGTTTTGTTTAGTCTGAGAAGGATGTAAGTTGCACGTTTAACTTCCTTTAACTTCAGTAAAAACTAACTTTGCCAGCGAAGAATAGTAGTGGTTGTCTGGCATGGCTGACAAGGGCGTAGCAAGAAAGTTTCACCATTGGGGTCCACTATGTGGTAAAAAAGGTTAAATTCATTATAATCAGTGCATAAATACTATAAAGGGATTTGACAATGTTCACTGGGTTCGTCTGAACCGATCACTACATGCTGGCTCCGCCCCTGCTGGTTGATATGGATTAATTAGTCCTAAACACAATGAATAGCGGCCCATATTATTCAGCACAAGGTTCATCACACAATACATATGTATGAGCAGTACCATATTGGCAAGATGTACAACATCAGATCAAGCATGTCTAAGAGGGGAAATAACCTCATTGTTCCATTATATACTCTGTAAAACATGCTTATATAATTAACTGAAAATAAATTCAGGCAATCTGTGTATATGATTAATGAAGCAATGCTATAGACATGTGCAAAACCAGACTTTTCTCTCTCTTTTTGTTCTCTGTTTATATGTGAAATTGATATTGGTAAGTAATAAGTACATATATTTCTGGTTTTGACAGCTCAAGTGGCATATATCCAATTGTGATTGAAGGACACAGTTGATACATTTTATTAATCAATGTCAGAAATCCGTGTTTCAGTCATGTTTACACCTAGATCAGGGAAGGCTAGGTAGATTCTTGATCAACCTAGCATGACTAGAGCTGCTACGCTTGCTAGCTTTGGAGTCAAGATTCCCAGTATCCCCTCTGACATTGTTAATTAGCTGAGATTTCAAAGTCAATTAAGCCAAACAGATCGACTATATCGACGACACATTTAAAAACTTATGGGCGTTGTATCGATTGTATCCCTTCTTGAACCAATTAGTTTGTTTGTTTTAAGGGTGTGAATGTGTGATCAAGTTGTATTTAACAGCTGTTCGACTTACTGGAGACCACAAGAACAGAGGTGTGAGTAAATTAGGGGTTGAACATGTTTGTAAGTCATCTTTGCTAATTTGGTAAATCTTCTTCACAATAGCTCGGAGATTTTTTTGCTCGCAACTGTACAAATGAAATAGATATGTGTATGCATTATATGTGCATCGAAGTATAGCTACCGTTGTATGGTCATTCGGCTTTGAAAGACTTCGGGTGTACTGAGGAAATGTGCCATCAAAATGAAGCAAATTTGAATAGAGTGTTCATCATTATGGTCACCCCTATGGCACAAGGTAAGCTCCACCAAACAACGAAGGACTCACAAAATGCTGAACAGTTTTTGCATCAGTTCCTTATTAGGAGAAATTATTCCATTGCTTTGCACTAGCTAGCTGCATCTGTTAATGTCACAATGAGAGATTGAAGACACCGTGTACTATGTTGTGAAACAAAACTCTGAACATATGAGCTGTAGCAAAATCGTCTTCTCTGTATTGATTTTTGTTTATATATTATGTACATCGACATCTTGTACTAGTAACGTTCACTAAAATACACACGGCCTAACTAATTGAGTTTTTTTTTCCTTTGTACATTGAGTTCCTAGCTAGATGGTAGGCGTCATAATGTTGAGCAGTGAAACCCTTGTGTGTACCACGCTCCTGAACACCATGTCGCAGGCGCCGTCGCACTCGTCCAAGCACCGCTCCAGCGTGTGCAGCCTCTCGACTGTGGCCTCCACCGTCTCCGGCGCGGTGGCAGCCCTCCTGGTGAACGCGGGAACAAACGTGGCCGTCTTCTTGGATGGTGACGCCGCGGACGACATGGACGCAGCGGTCGAGAAGACGGCCGCGGAGGCCACGGCGCTTGCAGCGGCCGCCTCGACGAGCGCGGTGGCCATTTCGGCCTCCTCGCCGCTAACGGCTACGAGGTTCAGTCGCGCGCTCTTGGAGAAGATGGCGGAGACGGACACGGTGAGGCGGGCGAGCTCCTGCTCGGCTCGACGTTGTGATCTGGCAGCGGACGCGACCCTCCCTGTGTCGCCCCTGCGCAAGGCCGCACAGGACTCGGTGGCGGCGTGTCTGAGCGACATGAGGCACTCCTGGAAGCCCTGGTGCGCGTCGGCTAGGAGGAGGAATGCGTCGAGGAGGCGGTCGGCGGCGTTGCTGGTAGGGCTCCGAAGCGCGGCCCTGGACTCCGGGAGGAGGAGGAGGTCGGCCAGGGAGGAGTGGAGCGCCTGGATGGCGGCCAGGCCGGCCGGGAGGGAGGAAGAAGGGTCCTTCTGGATCCAGGAACGGACGGCGGCGATGTGGGCGTGGAGGTCGGCGAGGAGCGGGTGGGAGGAGGTGGTGCCCGGGAGGCTGATGGAGCGGGAATGGCGGGGCTTGGAGAAGGACCTCGCCGGCGTGAGAGGGAAAGAAATGGAGCGGCCGAAGTTGAGAGCCATTCTAGCTATTGCTCCTGCGAGATGTGTGAGACGAGTGAGATGAGATGGTGTGATGGAGGAGACGATTGATGTTGTATATATGCAGTGGGTAGGAGGCAGCCCGGCCGGGTAGCTTGGAAAGCGGTGGTTGCACGTGTGGGTGCATCGTCGCCGCGTTAGTCAAAACTCAAGGCAACGGCGGCGATGGATGCGTGTGCCCTAGCTGTCATGTTGGGAGCGATGCACGCACGCACGCCCGGCGCCTCCACCGACGCCTCCACCGACGGACATATGATTGGAGTAGCAAACGCATTAAGGGCCAACCATCCAATACTACCCTCTGAACAAGGCGGAGTGAGCTATGCAATGTTAATTCATACTTCCTCTGTGAACTAATATACGAGCGTTTAGATATTTTAGCGATCTAAACGCTCAATCTTTGTAAAGTAGTGATCTAAACGAAAATCCAATTCTGAGCCCAGGCTCATCTGCTCCCATGCTGACGAAAAAAAATAAAACAAATATTAGAAAAATTCAAAAAGTTCCAATTGTTTTTACATGATAGATAATTTGATGCGCGAGGTCCGTTCCGATTTTTATATCATTTGAACATCTGAGTAGCTCTCGGCCAAAAAGACAAATTCAGAGTCTGTAAAAAAGTTTACTGTTCATGCACTTTTCTGACCCAATTTTCTTTTTTGCCGTGAGCTTCTCAGATGTGCAAATGATTTGAAAATTAGAGCGGATCTCACACACTAAATTTTCTACCGTGCAATTTGTTTTTGAATATTTTTAAGTTGTTTGTGATGTTTTCCGACCGGCTGCAGATGAGGCTAGGCACCGAAACACTCTTATAATACTTCATGAAGCGAGTACTAGATTTTCTTTCTACTACTTAAAAATAAGTAGTGTTTCTTTTTCTGGCAGACAGAACTCTTTGTCAACCGGGTTTTCCTCTCCCACCTTGTCCTCCGTCTAATTTTCCATCCAACTGGTTTTTTCCATCATGTCATATTTGACCGCACCTTCCAAATACGTTGCTCAATCAAAATAAATAACTTACATTTTGCAGTGCTACATAAACTCAATCTTAGTTAACATGGCTTTTTAATAACGTGGGATTACATCATTTGATTGCACATCATATCTCACCGCACCATCACGTATGCCGCTCATTCATATTAATTTACTTATCATGCATGACCCAGGCTACCAAATTATTGAAATAAAAAATATTAGACCGCCATGGCAACACACAGACACGTTCCTAGTACAATGTAAAATTTCTCTAAAACAACTAAAAACTACTCTCAAACCTATTGCTCCCCATCAGAGGTGAGGCCGATGACACCCGCAACGGAGCCGCCGGCCTCGTCATCTTTGGCTGCTGGCGCATACCCACATGAACCGCCGATGTGTGTCTTTTTGGCATCGTCATCGTGCTGATCCTTCTCGTCCTTGTCTTCGTTCTCGAGCTTCTTGAAGAGTCAAGTGCACCGTGCGTCGTTGATGCGGAGCTGACGGCGCTCACTGTCCACCGTGCGGGCGCTCCACGGATGGATAGACCGCCCGATTCACGCCGACGAGTTCAAGGTCGGCGAGGAGCAATGCATGGGCAGGGACATCCGCTTGCTCTACCTCCAATTGAGCCATGGCCGCACGGTGCTCGTCCAGTAATGCAAGGCAGACTTCCTCCTCCGAGTCTGGCATGGAGAACTGTCCGCCGCTGACCATGGCATGAAGGACTATCACCTCCTCCTCCTCCTGGACCGCCGCCAACGCCATGGGGTCGCCTCCTCTTACTCCGTCTACTCCTCCTTCTAGCTCGGGTCCAGAGAGCTCAGAGGTTAGTCCACCACAATGCGGGCCTGGCAACTGGCATCCGTGGCGTGGACCTCCGTCGTGATTTTAGCGTGGCGCTCTGGCATCAACATCTTATACCATGTGATCTTGGAGCGGACCATGGCGACAACGATTGTCAAGAATTTGGATGTGGATGGGTGGCTCTGGCCATGGTGACGTGGACAGATGGAAATGAGGAAAATGTCGCTGGTCGGCCTTTAATAGCCGGGTAGGCTCCTCGGTTGGCTCGCCGGCTGCTCGGCCATGAACATGGCAGGCGGAGTACCAAAGCTTCAATGTGGGAAGTAGCTGGTGAGACAGGATGCAACGAGGGTTCTAGAGCTAGCCTATTTTGGGTGGGATCGTGTTGTCAGAGACCAAAATGGTGGATGCCCGAACTTCCCCAAATCGCCCCTCGATTTGCGACCGGCCAAAGGATTTACAGAGGTCCAGACCAGTCGAGCCTAAATTAAAGGTTCGTGTTGGAGCCCTAAAACCGTCCGGTCCAGACATAGAGGCATATAGGCCAACTCACTGTGCATTATGCAGAGCACGGACGGACAACAACGATCTACCGTTGGATGGACGGCTGACCAGGTGATGGTCAACTATGTGCCAATCGTGATGTGGCGTGTTTCGCCTTCCAGATCGATCCGCGGATTGCACATGCGGATGCGGGCACGATTATCTTGGTGTAGTAGCTACTACTAACCGGACACGCGGCTGGTGAGACTAGACCACTGAGATTGATGGATGATTGGATGACACCCCCGCAACAATCGCATCCGGGCGTGCGTTTGATTTTGTCCCTCTTTGAGTTGCAAGTTGGGAGACATGAAAGATTCCATACGTCGTCGTCGTTTACATTGCTTGCAGCAGCCTTCAGCTCTTTACACACAGGACGTGCACATGGTAGCGAGTAAGCTGCATGATTCTGACATTGCGTTGTAGTATAACTTCTTCCATGGTCTATCCACATGATTGTATTGATTGATTTGAAACTGCCGATCATAATGCATGCTGCACACGAATGGGTTGTCGTCGTCTTCCAATATACTCCCTCTGTAAAGAAATATAAGAGCGTTTAGATCACTAAAGTAGTGATCTAAATGCTCTTATATTTCTTTACGGAGGAAGTAATTCTTATCCATGTACGTACCTGCCCTCTGGTAGCAGCTACTTAAGCCTCATCAGCTGGTTTGTGCACGCATGCACCGACTTTTGTTTATGTTTCATTAGAACAACTTTTTTTTAAACATAGTATAGACGCAAGCGCTCATATACACGCACATACACTCATCCCTATGAACGCACACACGCACACCCTACCCTTATGAGCACCTCCGAAAGACTGAGCCGGCATATCATCTTAAAATTTACGAAGTCACCGTAGGCACCTCGTCATCGATGGGAACGTCTCCTCCCATTAAATACGCATCGCCGAAAATTCTGAAATAAATTCAAAAATAAATACGAACATCAGGATTTGAACCCTGGTGGACTGGGGATATCAGTCCCTCTAACCATCCAACCACAGGTTGGTTCGCTACAACAACTATTTCGATCACACTGATTTAATTAGCTGCAACTGCTTCGGAGAGGTTACTCGTGCAGCTGAATGCCCGGGTGTCGGCCAATATAGCTGCAACTGCTTCGGAGAGGTTACTTGTTTGGTAAGCACTTACCATGGTTCGTTGATATTTTTTTTGGATCACCCGTGGCACAGATCCCCACTCAAACATATATAGGAAAATTTGGTTCCTGACACAAATAACTGAATATATTCGATAATTTTCACTTAAACTTCACGGGTTCGGTATGTGCCATTACTGTTTGCGAACAAATTTGTTAAACGCCCCTGTAGTTGGAATCCATTACTTTAACACATCAGACATAGCAACGTGGAGACTCGTTTGACCGTTTGGGACCCACCACTTTGCCATGTTATCAGCGAGCAATGGCTAGTCGATACATATAATTTCCTTTCTTTCAAGGAAGTCAATATATACCCTATCCGTTCCAGAATATAAGGTGTATCGATTTTCATGCAAGTTAAACTTGTGTAGGCTTGACGGAGATTATAGAACATAATATCAACATCTACAATACAAAATAAATAAAATACGAAAATACTTTTCCTGATGGATGTAATTAATGATACAAATTTGGTACTATAGACGTTGAAAGATTTTTTTTCTAGGAACTTGGTCAAACATCCACATTTGACTTTTGAGAAAACTAATACACCATATATTTTGGAACAAAGGGAGTAATGTCTGGTCAGTCATATAGAAAAAGGCAGGAAAAATGGTCACCCTGGTAAAACCGCCGCCATCCAGTGCAAGACATTCCATCTGGTGCACCGCCATCCAGTCCATTGCGGTGCATGTCCGTCGCCGCCACCTCCCAGCCTCCCCCTTCCTACCTTTCCCTCATCCCCTGCCAATGGAACCAGCCCTGCAGCAGAGCGAGGGAGGGGCTCTCGAGGTGAGCACCCCTGTTTTCGGTGTGGGCATGCCTGCAGCATGAGATGTGTCACATCCCAAAAAAATTCAATGTTGGAATGTGAAAAATTAAATTATGGTCAATTTGTAGTTGCAAATTTGTCTGTACTGCTTGAGCCAAGCTTGTGTTCACTATGAATTGATTTGAATAATTTTCATTTGTGCCACATTTTATTTTGGAATTACTTATAACCCTAAAATTATTTTTAGGGGTTATTTACAATGGAAAACTGAGCCTACAAAATGTGTGTAAACTTTAATTTAATATTGGGATGGAGAGTAAATTCCATAAGACCTAGAGATTTAGTAGGAAGTGTTGGAAACCTAAAAATTATTTTGGGATTTTATTTGGACCCTAATATTTTTGGGGGATTATTTAATAATATCCAAAAATAGGGGTTACAAATTTTTTTGTTTAATATTTAGGCTGGAAATCACTTTTTCTAAGCCCTAAATATTAATGGATCTTATGGATTTTTTGGCAAAAGATTTGAACGAAATTAGTTTTTAAAGGAAATTTAAATTCAAAAGGATAATGAAACAAAACTAAATAACTTCGAAAACAAAACCTACCCAGCCAAAACCAACACAGCCCAATCCCTAGATAACACTTAGCGCACATCATAATGCAGTGTACAACCCAGCCCACAACCGACCTAACTTAGCCGAAGCGGTACACCACATTATAACCTAGACATAGTATCTTGTCCGATCTAATGGCCGGGCAGCCCCGCCAACTCTCCCACTCCCACTCCTTCCCCCCCCCCCTCTCTCTCTCTCTCACACACACCTGGGTGTAATGACCCATAGTTATATGATAGTGGGAGATTTTTTTTCTTCCCGAATGTGCATCACATTCATGTATAAAAACTTTGGGGTAAATTTAACACTTCTACTACTTAGATGAATTTGGATTCAAATATAAAATTGGACATGACCTTTGCACATTTTTGACTTTTGGTTCACAGTTCAGATAAGAATATCAATTAAGGACTTAATTGCAAAAGTACAATCCATATTGTCAATGGGTGTCGTAAATACCCTATTGAGAGAGGGTCATTAAAACTTCCTTGCCAGGGCAGCGTAAGCTCAGCGAGCACGGGGTCGTATAAACCCTACCTATAGCAGATTTTGCGCGACAGGCACACATGGAAGTGTGAAAGACTTGGATCTTAGACATGGCCACAAATCATGGATGTGATGGGTTACGGACCCGACGGAAAGGCTAAGTTAATCGCTTGTGCATGAAGTGTAACACTTCTACTGACTGTAAATAATTGTGGCATGTCCTCCTGATTTGGGAAAGATCTACGAACACGGCGAGAAAGGAGTTTGTCAGAGATTCTAGCAACCTTCAAAATCTGATGACTACAGATACACTTTCTACAGTGCCTCATGTGATGCCTATATGTACAATGTCTGTATGATTTAGAGTCATTATGTCAATGGCTCTACATGACATAAAGTCACTTAGTAGTGGCATAAGTTTATGTATCCACAGCTAGAGGCATCTCAAAGAGTCACTTAGAATGTATATGTACATATTTGTAAAGGCACTCAATTTAGTCACTAGATAATGTCTCAACCAATAGAGATAACTTCGTAGGGACAAAGTACTATGCATTTAAGAGACATAGTGGCATTCTCTATGGACATCAATAACCGCCTCTTAGAACTAATAAAGGCATTTATAGAGGCATTATCAGCCATCTCCATGTACAAATTAGCCGATGACTTCGACATATCATACGGACTTTGGTAGAGGCGTTTATGAAGCATTTTAGGTTCCCGAATAGCATTATTTAATTCTGTAAAAAATCTAATAAATGTCGTTGGTCGAGAAATTTTATTAAGTTTTTTAGACATGGAGGTAAAAATGTCTCGGTAAAGTATGATCACTTTCTCAAAACAAAGAAAGAATATTCCAGATCCAACACATTTTGTTCCAGATTAAAGTGATCAATAAGCTTAATGAAAAAACCCAAAGAAAATATGGAATGACCTTTTGTGTGAGTGTTTAGTTCAACAAAGTCTAATTCTGATGCAAATACAATACCAATAATTAGAAATGATATTGATAGTTCAAGTTTACATAAATGATAAAATGCAACTAAAAAGATATTCATTGCTTGATATGCGCGTGAGGTCGTAGGCTTTCCGGCACACATGGACTACCCTCTGACTTTTCCCAATGGATAGGCGGGTAACAGTTTTGACAACTTGGTAACTCCCCTTCCACAACAAAAATTATATTTAAATCGAACTTTGAACAAATTTTGGACACAACAAAGTCACTGGAGTAAGTTAACCTAGTAATTACTACACAAACTAAGGAATCATTCTAATGAATCATAACTTATATGCACCATATGCGATGATTTATTGGTTACAAAACACAATATAAATATTATAATAGAAAATTAATTAGAGTAGGGAAAGTTTATAAATCAAGTACACTAGTTTCCCCATAATAACCTTATTATTATGTTTCCTATAAGGTTGAGTGGTGCCTTAGATATACATATTTGAGTGCAAACTATTCATATAAAAGGAAGGTTTATAGTTTCAGTGGCCTTCTCTGGGCTTGAACTTCATCATGAGAGAATGATATATACTATTATGTTCTCTTATGTATTATTTTCACTAAACTTTAGTTTACTAAATTTATCAATTAGTATCTCAACAGAAGATTCAAGAGTGACTGCATGACCGTCCTTAGTAACACAAACTAACTTAGTATGCAATGGTATGAACTGGAAACAATTTCAAATGGTGGTCCCGGGTAAACTTTTAAACAGCATGAATTATCATGTAGAATGACATGCAAATTAGAACATGTATGTTAGTGTTGCAATTAATTTAGTAAATTGAGTCACCAATATTTAGATATAGTAATTACATTACCTTTTTTTGTAGAAATATCAAGTACGATGCAGATGCTCACACACGCACACCATGGCCACCCCGAACTCACCGAGTATCAAAATTGGCAAGGTCATCATGGTCACCATATGCGATGAAAACGTAGCCTAGTATTAAAAAAAGGTCTGCGTTCACAAGACAAACACATGTCGTCAAATTTAGAGTTTGATCTCTGTTGGCCCCAGGATACAACTACCCTTGAACCAATTGCTAACTTAATATAGTTGGCATCAACACATTTTGTTGAACCTAAAGAAACTTTCCAAGAAAACATTTTGTTGTCATTAATAATGTTTAGATGGCTAGAACACTTGAATGTTCATCACATACACAAGGTTGCTTCCTTAATTAGTCGCAAACAAATTTACAAATGTGGCCGACTCAGAGAGGAGCGCCTCTTTAGCGCTAAATGAACCAGGTTACGCAACAATGTAGACGTCGTCTCCCGCATGGGCCCAACCCTCTAAATTGGTCACTCGACTCTTGCTCGCTCGACGCACGCTAGCTTGCTGCCACTCGATTTGTGTTTTTTTATTTCTTCCGCTCGCCACTCTTATAAAAAACAGCCTTTTTTCATATTATTTTTTAAAAACTTGGTGAAATCATAGAAACCTAACAGATTTATTTTTTAAACTTTGAGAAAATGTTCATGGATTAGAAAATGTTCATGAATTTGAAAAAAATATATTGAAAAACAATGTTCCCAGGTTTAAAACATGTCCATGGATTTGTTTAAAATGTTCTTGGAATTTGAAAAAGCTTGCCAAATTTGGAGAAAGTTCATGACTTTTAAAAAAGTGAATGGATGTTTAAAAATGTAAGAATTTTAAGAATATTCACAAATTCGGAAAAAATATTCATGGATTTCATAAAATGTTCATGCATTTCAAATCAAATCACAAATTTGAAAACAAAATTAACAATTTTTGTTTGCGGATTTACATAGAAAAGAAAAAGAAAAAGTTAAAGAAAAAGAAAAACCGAAGAATCAGATTAAAAAAGAAAAAAACCTGGGCAAAGTAACATTCTGCAATATTCCCAGAACCAAAAATAACCACCGGTTGTCTTTTTGTTACATGGGCCGGCCAGAAGCAGCAGATGCGCCAAATAGGAAAGTACGGACTCAGAATATGACCGTTGACAGGGCCGATGAACTTCGTTATGGCGGCCACATGGTTACATCTCCGACTCTGAGAATGACCGTTGACAGGGACAATGGGTTCCACGTGGACTTCTAGGCACCATCCGATCGGAAACTACCATCGCATTATTTCTACGCAGGACAGACATGATCCAACCAAGTCGGGGCATCTGGGAGACTTTATTGAAGACAACATACAACATGCTTGGCTGGCACCATGCTAGCTTCGGATGCAGCAGCTGCCGGATGATGACGACGGTTAGTATAACTGTGAGCACAAGAGAATCTCTGTTTTGTTTTTGCGGGAAACCTCTCTTTGATTTGCAAATCACTCAAGGATTGGTACATTTGTGTGCTCAGGGATTGGCCAAGGGAAGCTTACAACTTTACAAGCTATGGACATGGAGGTAGCCGACCTACTCACTGCATTTTGTTTGTCTGATCCACACTCCAACAACCTGTCTCTTGTGGATCAGATCATGCCTACATCGCTCAAGCTTCCGGCCTCACAATGTCCACGACGACGAGACACGACAGCTCCCCAAGCTAGCCATGTGTGTGCAAGTGCACTCATGGCACTGACAACCCAACCGATCTCCATTGATGAAGATTCATAGTACATGCTTAGCTTTTTTTAGGTGAATGATTAGCTGAGCAACTGGTTTCATTGGTAACTTAGCTAGTACTACTACATTCATAATACCACATGCTTAGTTTGATCCAGTGGTCACTACTAGGGAAAACCTTATACACAGAATCTTAGCAGCAGCGCGGCACAAAAAGAAGCACTACTGCTAATTAGCAGTAGCGCGGGTTTTTAACCCTCGCTACTACTAAGTTGATAGTAGTAGCGCGGGTTTTTAACCC
>NC_041393.1:745901059-745902233 GCF_002162155.2 Triticum dicoccoides | reverse complement strand
CTACTAAGTTGATAGTAGTAGCGCGGTTCTATACCCTCGCTACTACTAAGTACGAGGTAGGTGAAGTCGCCATATCCTCGATCGAATCCCCATCTCCTCCCCCAAATCCCTCCTCTCTTCCACCACTCTCTCCTCTCACTTTCCATAGTCACATGGACCTCTTGCCCATGCACCCATCCTCCTCCATGGCGCCGAAAGAGGCCGCCGCCTCGCGCCACCGGCGTCTAGGAGCTCGCCGGTCTTACACCGACGTCTAGGAGGCCGCCGCCCCGTGCCACCACACCGGAGCACCTCACCACCGGTGACTAGCTCCGCTGCTCCCTACATCACCTTCCTCTCTCCCTCGGTTTTCCTTTTCTCTCTCCCTCTCGTTTGGCTCACCCTCCCATGTCCATGCCCGTGCAGGTCGTCGCCATGGATGACCCGGAGCTATCTGGCATGGTCGGGAAGAGGAGCCCCACGCCGCGGCCTGGCTCTGCCATAGAAATGGCCCCTCTCCAACAGCCACTGCTGGATCTGGTCTTCCGTTGTCCGTTCATGCCTCCGGCGACGCCAATCATCGCTAGATGTTACCATTGCTGCCATTGACAGCACGCACGGGATCGAGATTTTTTTTTTCTGTTTTTGAAAGTAATAGCAGTAACGTGGGGTATAAGACCCGCTACAGCTAATTAGCAGTAGCGCTGTTTGCAACGCACGCTACAGCTAACCATGTTAGCAGTAGCGTGTGTCAAGACACGCTACTGCTACAAGTTAGTTGTGGCACCGTATCAGTAGCGCGGGCACCCGTGCTGCTGATACACCCAAAACCCGCTGCTGCTAGGCTTTTCCCTAGTAGTGGGTGGTTAATTAGCATATCTAGTTGTGTTCATTAACTAGCTCAATTAGCTAGCTAGTACTAATACTAAAACACTTGAGAGCCTAGATCAGAGAGCTAGGTAAGGGCATGCCCCAACTTGATCACTTGGACACAATTAACTATAGCAACTACCTAGCTAATTAGGCTAGAGCTTGGATGTTGTTTAAGATTAATTCCAAGTTGCGAGGTTGACGTGTTGATTAGTTGTAGGACCCTAGACTGACTAACACTAGGGAGAAATGGCGCACGACCAATCAATAGATCGATTGAGTAAGTCTTTCACCTTTTCTTGGATGAGCTTCTCTAAATTGAGAA
>NC_041393.1:745895604-745900656 GCF_002162155.2 Triticum dicoccoides | reverse complement strand
CTTGGTCCTCAATCCTCACCGGTTAAAACCGCCGCCAAAGACGACACAAATCCTAATCCCTAAATGGAGGCATCACCTGATGGATATGCGATCTATCGCTCATCGCTAGGAGAGAATTGGCAAAAATAAAAATAGAAATAAATTAAATAATTAAGTACAATGTGCATCGCACATACAACATCATCTTACCAAGAAATGTACACATTATTGTCTTGTCCCATGTCCAAGCTAGTCAAACAGTGATGAACCGTATGCACGATTGGACAATGCTGAGTTTACACTACCCCACATTAACTATACTTATGTCATTTGGTTAACTAAAACTACAAATACATACAAAACCAAATTGATTGCCCTCTCTTTTTACATGTAGAGTTGATATTTGCGTGCAATGATAAGTCCGTGTCTTTGTGGACTTGTGGTTGTCAAAGCTCATCTGGTACATACTACTCCATCCTAGTTTACTAGTCTTCTCTTATTTAGGGTCATATTTTGACCATGATTTTAGTTAATAAAATATAAGTTATACGTAGCAAAAATAATATCATCGGAAACTATATTAAAATATGAATTCAGCGATATTTTTTTTGTGACAAGTATTAACATTCTGTTAGTTAAATCTATGGTGAAAACTTGGCACAAAATACAAAGGGAACCAATAAAAACGACTAGATCAGGCCGGGGTAGGCTAGGTAGACCGTAGATCAAAGTAGCAAAGACTACAAACTGCTAGACTTTGACTCTGTCACTTGGATCAAGTAAACCAACAACTAGTGGTAAGGCTGGACCTTAGACCAGTGTGTAGCTTTGATGTTTAGATTCCAAGTGTTGCATTTGATAGTTCTAGTAGCTGCATAAGAGCGTGGCGGCATGTTAATCCAAACAGCGGCCAGGTCAATAGATCGGTCGCGAATCCCTGTTGGGTTTTGTTTAGTTTGGGAAGGATGCAAGTTGCACGTTTTACTGTTTTAATTTCAGTCCAAACTAACTTTGACAGCAAAGAAGAGTAGTGGTTGTCTGGCTGACTAGGGCGTAGCCAGAAAATTTCATCATTGGGGATCACTATGTGGTAAAAAGTGGTTTAAATTCGTTATAATCAGCACATAAGTACTAATTAGTACTTAAACACAATGAATATTGGCCCAAATTAGCAAGAAGGTTCATCACAATATGTACTAAACACAAGGTTCATCACACAATACATATATATGATGAGTACCATATTAGCAAGAAGTACAAGATCAGATGAAACAAGTCTAAGAAGGGAAACAACCTCGTCGTTCTGTTATAACTTAAAATAAATTCAGGAAATCTGTGTATATGTTTAATCAAGCAACGCTATAAGGATGCGCAATACCGGACTTTTCTCTCTCTTTTTGTTCTCTGTTTATATATAAAAAATGATATTGGTTAGTAATAAGTAAACACCTTTCTGGCTGTGGTAGCTCAAGTGGCACATATTGTGATCTAACAACGCAATTGATACTTTATTAATCAGTGTCAGAAAGCCGTGTTACAGTCATGTTTGTACATGTTCGCGCCTAGATCAGGGAAGGCTAGGTAGACTCTAGATCAACCTAGCATGACTAGAGCTGCTACACTGGCTAGCTTTGGTGTCAAGATTCCCAGTGTCCCCTCTAACATTGTTGATTAGCTGCGATTTCAAAGTCAACTAAGCGAAACTAATGAACTATATTGACGACGCGGTCAAAAACATACATGGGTTGTACGATTTTACCCCTTCTTGGACTAATTAGTTTTTTTTATTCAAGGCTGTGAATGTGTGATCAAGTTGCATATTATAGCTGATCGATTTATGGGAGACCACAAGAACAGAGGTGTGAGTAAATCTTATATCTTATATCTTATATTTACTAATTGGAGGCACCATTAGAGCCTTCACATTAATCCTAGAAAACTGATCATAATAACCATTGGATTTTAATTGTACGTCTAAGATTAAGAAGAAAAAATCAATAGTTTGACTTGCGGAAATGTTAGAGTCCTAGATGATTACAAGTCATAGTAGAGTTGCCCATTTTAAAACATCTCTTCCGTGTGGCCACAATAGTTAAGAGTCCTTGACAGCTACGAGTCGTAGTATAGTTTTCCTTTTTCTAGAGATATCTACCGTGTGGACAGTTTATAGATTTTTCACCCTGTATTATATTCCTTTGAAAAATATGATCACGCAGTCAACCTTGGAGGCTTGCGCTACCTCTGGGCCGCAACGTGCAGCCTCTTCCCATCAAACGAAAAAATATGTACATAAATTTATTATTCCTCTAATCACAACGACAGCAGGACAAACTGAAAAAAAAAACTAACTTAGAAACTGCTGCTGTCCACCATCAATGGTGATTCTGTAGCTTGACCTTCCTCCCCTCCGCTAATGTCAGTCTAGATTAATATGTATTGTATGTGCATGGACTTAAAGCTCAGCAGACATGTACGTGGGTGTCACTTAAAAAAAACATGTACGTGTGTACGCAATCTGCACGTCCCTAAACCTTGGAGGCACTATAACTGAAAAACCGATGGACTTCTTTTAGATCATTGGAAATAGATACGTAATAGGTTTGGATAGCCACAACATCATTCATGCAAGAAGCATTAAATAGAATAATAATAATAATAATATAATATTTAAGCGGAAAAAACGAGTTTGCCAAGTTGAAAGAACTTAAATGATGATAAACTTTCAATGTGTGTTTTTCAAACACTTGAAGTGGAGACACTATTTTAAGCGACAGAAAAGTGGTAAATTACTATTGACGAAATGAATATATATTTAAAATTCGTTTTGTAGTCTATAGATTGCTAAATTCAAACATGTCATTCGATGTCTTCCATTCGTAGACATAAAACAAATGAAATAATCATTGGTTAGCCATGTTTCAAACATCTGAAGAGGAGACACTCATAATTTACTTTACTTACATACAATTTTTTCTAGATAAGTGTTAAGGATTCAGTTCTTCTAATTTGGAGTATGTCCTTTATACTTACTATGATTGCTTGGAGCGTCTTGCCACTATCTTGAACCAAAATTGAATAAAATGCATATCTTAGGTACATAAATGAAATATATTACACATATAAAACCACAATTTTGTAACATTATATTACTTATTTGTACTTTCTCATTTTAGGACGAATCAAAGTTGTTCTGTTACTTACAATTACTAGGCCGTGCAAATGCACGGGTGGATGACTAGTTAGGATTAATTAGGGGCTGAACATGTTTTTAAGTTGGCTTGCTAACTCGGTGAATCTGCTTCACAGTAGCTTGGAGTTTTTTTGCTCAAAATTGTACAAATGAAATATAAGTGTATGCATATATGCTCATGCAAGTATAGCTAACCTTGTATGGTCATTCGGCTTTGATAGACTCTGGTTGTTTGAGATGAATTTGGAACTAGAAATTTGTAATGAAGAAATGTGCCATCGAAATGAAGCAAATTGATTAGAGTGTTCATCATTATGGCTCAGGGTGGACGACACGGGCGGTCTTTAGGACCGGCTCGTGGCCCGCTCGGACCGGCCAGGCTCGGTCCTGGCCCGGCATAAAATCCAGCCGGTCCGGGCCCTGCAAACGGGACCGAAAACCCCTCGGTCCGGTCTGGTTAAAGCTCGGTCCGACCGAGCATGCGTGGTGGGCACGTTGGTTGTGCGCTGGTCTCCGCCTTCGTTGTTCATCCACGCGGCCACCGGCCTCCCTGACGCTCGAAAGCATGTCTACTGGATGCGTCATGGTCGGATCTATCACCTGGAAGGTAGAACTTGAAGCGGGAGGCCCTACACCGCCGCTGTACACCGGCCGTCGTGCCAGATTCTTCGTCGTTGTTGCTGCCCGAGCTCTGTCTGGCCGCCGTGCCGTCCACCGTGAGTCACAGAAGTCGCTGGACACCTCCACGACGAGCCCCGCTGCCTCCAGCGCCCTCCCCGCATCGCCGTGCTCCGGCGCGAGCTCTGGGGTGACCACCGGCCGGTCCAAACGAGCTGCTCGGTCCAGCTCAGGCTTTCGTCACTGCGGTCCGGTCCCTGAAAACAGAACCGCGATGCTGCTCGGTCCGGTCCGGTCCAAACGACGGCTCGGTGAGGGACCGGACCGGCCCGCACCGTGTCCACCCTGATTTATGGACACCCCTATGGTTAGCACAAGGTTAGCTCTACCAAACAACGAAGGACCCAGACAATATTTAACAGTTTCTGCATCAGTTCCATATTAGCACAAATTATTTCATTGCTTTGCAGACTAGCTAACTGCATCTGTAAATAACAGAATGAGAAACTGAGACACCTTGTACTATGTTGTTGAACAGAACTTGAACATTTAAGCTATAGCAAAATCCCCTTCTCTGTATCTAACTACTCCCACAGAGGGAGTAGTTACTAAGCTCCCACGAAATTCACCCTTCTGGTGAATCGCGGCTGGCGACCAGGCGATTATGCCGCTGTCCTGTAGCCCCAAGTTGTCAGGTCGTTTTTTTTTACCATAAAAAAAAGTTGTCAGGTCGGTTTGCATTGTGCCATCACCCCCACACATCCTCCCTCGACCCGAACCCCTCTCTCTTTCTCTTCCCCGGATATCTTCTTCCACTTCCGTTTGAACTTCCGCCTCCCTCCCGTAATGGCGGCGCCAGAGGGCCAAACCCTGGCCGAGCGAGACCCTCCTCCCCGTGCTCCCCTGCCAACCGCTGCTGGCGGCGGCGGCGGTGGTTGCAGTGCCCGGCCGTCAAAGGCGGCGGGTGTGGCCAGCTTATGCTTGACGTGCCTGCGGCCTTGGCTATGCTGCTGTTGAAGGTTGGGTTGGAGCTGCTATTCCTTGGTCATGCTGGTGTTGGAGGTGGAGATGGCATGGGTTTCCTCCGCCGTGCAGGGGGTCGGTGCTCCACTGTGTTATGATCATGATGACGAGGTGCCGCTGCGGCGGCGGTGTGACACTCCATGGACAGTATGGCCGTATTCTGATGGGATGGGCGGGAGGTGTGCGATGTTACAGAGGAAAATCCTGACCTTTTGGTGCTAGCGGCGACCATGCCGGTGGCT
>NC_041393.1:745888693-745895468 GCF_002162155.2 Triticum dicoccoides | reverse complement strand
GAGGTGGGTCGGCATCACCCCCTCTCTTCGGTTGTTGTCTCCGGTATGGTGCTTTTGCGATGGTTCTTGCACACCGGTATGGTTTTTGGCATGGTAGCTATGGAAAGAAAGAAACAGTACGATTTCTATTCAATGCTGGGCTTCAGTTGACGACATGGTGCATGCTATCAGGCTTGCATTACAGAATTGGAGACTAGCAGGTGCCAAGTGCTTGCTTGGACCGTTCGGGGATCTGTAGATAGACCTCCTGTTCCTTCTTTTTTACATTCTCTTAATTTAATTTAATTTATCCTTGCCATGCGGCAATGTAAATATTCTACTACCTGCTTAATCAATGAAACGCCGGTAGTCACAGGAACTTCAAAAAAAGGTCATTGTTGGATGGTTTTCCTGATGTGCTCCATGGTGGCGATGCTGGGGCTAAGGGGCAGGTCAATGTGCCGTTTCTTTTGGTTATTGTGGGAGTACTGAGGTTCGGGGGGTTGCGCCTTCTCCTGCCGTTCATGGTGACGACGGTGAGCCGTGTGTGGATGTGCGGTCTTTACAGCTTTCGACCTCAAAGGAAGTTCTCTGGTCGAGCAGGGCTATGTGCTTATATGACAAATTCCATTCACCAATAAAGCTACTAATCAAAGTTTTGGATGAATCGTACTTGAATATCCTTTGTGTGACATTGAGTTTTGGGGATAAGGGACTGTTGTAGTACGTGTTAAATGCGACAGCCTTTAAAGAGGATACTGATGTTCTTCGCTATATTTTGTCTTGAATTTGGGTGTTGCTAGCTTAGCTTGTTTCTTCTGGCCCCTTCTTTTCCTTATCTGTTCTAGCATTTTATTTTCTTTAGGGGATGATGGAGAGGATCAGTAGAAGGATGAAGATGGTGTAGGCGATGGATGCATTAACCCACGGCGTGGCAAGGTTTAGGTTAGTTCAGTACTGTTAAGTATTGACCAGATGCTAATTGTTTTAATTGCCTCGTTTTGTATAGGGCAACTGGGGCTAAAAACATGTGCATCAATTTATGTAGATCACCAGTATGGCCCTCATATAGGATGATATTGTCAATTATGCTAGGTCCCTGCCAAACCAAGATTATGTACTAATGTTGGCAATGAAAGTAAATCTACTTCTGAAATAGAAGTTACACCTTAGACAGTTAGCTTGTTAAAACAAATTCTCCTTTTTCATGATCCATTTCTTATCTATGGGAATTGCCTATTGAGCTTTATGCTATATCGTTTTGGAATGCACACTGATGTTGTACCAAGACAAAACTACACCAGAGTTAGTTTACACTGGCTATCTATCTAATTATAGTCAAGTTCCCATGTTCTCCAGTGTGGCTTTTATAACTTCACTCACATTGCTGGTTTTTATGGTCATTTTTCTAGCTAGCATGTCATTCAACTATCAACTTATTAATTATGTGTTTTTCTAGGATTTGCTGATATAGAAAGGAGAGCGATCAAGAAGAGAGCATTCATAATTACAGAAGAACCTTGTGGTTTGCCAAAAGGCTTGAAGAGATAAAACTATCAAGTGCGGTTTTGTCGCACAAAGGAAATCTGAAGTCCTCTTTCATGCTTTCAAAGATATATGTAGTACAACGATAGACCATACTTGATTGAAATACCGTGGATGTGGTTTTTTCACTTTCTTTCCCTTTCTTTTGAGATAGATGTTGTTTTATTTCCCTTCCTGTAATGTATGTATGGATTCTGGTATTTTGTTGTGAACTGAAGAATCATCTAAGGGTTATATCTTCTACTCCCTCCGTACCACAATATAAGATCGTTTTTCAGGCTATGTGGAACGGAGGGAGTATCTTTCAAACAGTCAAAGTGTCGTACATATCCATGAAAAATGTTGGTGACCTCCACTTTCAGTGTTCTGTTCATTTTCTTGCAATTACCAGATATATTGTATAATTAGGTCTCAGCCTCATATATGCCGCCATGGTAATAGACGATAACAAACCAAAAGAAGTTATTTCAATTGAAGGACAACCTGTCCCATTTTGGTTCTTCTTTGTATTTCTAACCGAACACATCGATCGAATTTTGTGTACTGTCATGCAAAATATGCAAATGACTACTCTGCTGCAACTGTCGTGAGTTGTTAATGTGCTCTGTCTCTATTTTTTAGGAGAGGCAGTGAAATAGATTAATTGAATACACTGGAAAATTTCTTGAGAATGTAATCCAATCCTGCATTGGTCCAAAGATTTTATTCCTCAAATCAATGAGCATATATAGACAATTTGGCACTGCAGTTGTTAGTTAGGAATTTTACTTCTGATGTGCACTGCACACACACCAATGGCCAGTTATGCTCGCTGCAACAATTGCAATGTACTCATCTATATAGTGAATTGCAAAAAACCACCACATTTGAAGTTCTCGTTCGGAGTTGTCACCACATTTCTTGCGCGCCCCAAAAATCTACCGGTTTTCTTGTTAATTTTCTCAATAAACACTGATGACCGATTTGAACCATTTTAATCCGATTTCTGACCTGTTGGGTCCACCTGTAAGTGCTGACATGGCAATAAACGGTCAGCACCATTTGTTTACTCATATGCTGAACAGAGGGTCCACCCGTGAGTAGCCTTGTCTTTCTAAATCTTTCTAAATCTTTTCTCTTCGGAGCCGGCTGTCAGGCCGGAGGGCGCCGCCATGACGCGTCGAATGGCCTAGGTGCCAGTCCGGGAGCTCCACTGCTCCAGTTCCCGCTGCTCGCCGGAGGGTGCTGCTGTGACGCGCGTGAAGGCCATCGAAGGGGTGCTGGCCGGCTGAGCTCCTGGGCGGTGCTGGTGTAGCCATGGCCGAGGTGGTGCATGGCCGAAGCTTAGTGGCGGCCATGGCTTGGTTCTTCAGGGAAGGGAGCAAGGGCTCGGGAGGGTGTGGCCGGTGGAGCAGAAGAGGCCGGGGGGAGGTTGTGGCCGGCACATGCTGTTCCTCGACTTCGGCGAGGCTCCGGTCAACCCCGGTGACTCCGACCGCACAAACCACCTCACCTCCATCCCTAGGCCACAACACGGTCCGCCGGCGAGAACCAACACGAGCTCCAAGAATCACCGCCATTCTGCGCGCAAGCTGTTCAATGAAATGGTACAAAGATAAACATGGTGGCAAACTCTGACTGGTGGGTCCCATGTCCAATTTAACCGTCAACGCCGCCTGTGTTGACCGTTTACTGCCATGTCAGCACTTACAGGTGGACCCAACAGGTCGGAAATCGGATTAAAACGGTTCAAATCGGTCATCAGTGTTTATTGAAAAAATTAACAAGAAAACCGGTAGATTTTTGGGGCGCGCAAGAAATGTGGTGGCAATTCCGAACGAGAACTTCAAATGTGGTGGTTTTTTGCAATTCACTCCTCATCTATAAGGTCCCCTCTTCTCTGTATTTGATCATCTGATTGCTTCTCTATTGATCTTGGCTCGGTTGATTGGTTGGCTAAGTGGCTTAGACGAGGCCTCGCCTATGGACAACTGCGCCCTAAAAACCAAGCAACCTATCAAGAATCAAATGCCAAGCGATATAACAAACAAAAAAGGGTTCTCTATTGAATGGTATGATGAGAAGCCCTGGAGAGAAAAACGGCGCAGCAACTTCTAGTTAACTTTATGTCCGTGTATTATGTACATTGTATAGTAACGTTCAGTAACATACACATGGCCTAACTAAAATCCTCTTCTCTGTATTGATTTATTGTCGGTATATTATGTACATCGACATCGTGTAGTACCAACGTTCAGTAAAATACACATGGCCTAACTAACTAATTCAGTTTCTTTTCTTTGTACACATGTCTAGTAGCTAGATGGTAGGCGTCATGATGCTGAGCAGTGAAACTCTGGTCTGCACAACGCTCCTGAACACCATGTCGCAGACCCCATCGCACTCGTTCAAGCACCTGTCCAGCGCGTGCAGCCTCTCGACTGTGGCCTCCGCCGTGTCCGGTGCTGTGGCGGCCCTCCTGGCGAACACGGGAATAAACGTGGTCGTCTTCTTGTCTGGTTTTAATAAATGAGGGTGCAAGTTGTCTGTTTTCAAAGTTGAGGGACCAAATTTAGACTCGGCCAAGAATTGAGGGAGTAAATGGAAAGTTATGAACTCTTGAAGGGGTAAAAGTCTGTATTTTTTTCAATCGACACGCCACAACTTTCTTCTTCAGTGTCACCATTTATCCTCTATTTTCTCCTGTGGGAATAATGACAGGTCGGTTTTCTCCTATAAAATCTTTCCTACCCAGTGATGCAAACTATGTAGCTCATGAGCTAGCGAAATTTAGTTTTTGTAATAAGTGTGACGATAGTTGGACTAATGAACCTCCGGGTTTTTACTTAGCCAACTATTGAACAATGTTTTTTTTTTAAACGAGGATGTACCCCGGCCTCTGCATCTGAACGGTGCATGCAGCCATTTTATTAATTATTCACAAAGCCTTTATATGATTAATACACCGGTCTGGCGCACTTTCAGTGGGCACCACATGCACACGCTGCAAGGATCGTCACCTCCTTCATCCATCGATCCATCCTCAGATGACATACTGGCGCATCAACCTTGCCATGCCTCTTTGCCATCGAGACCACCACGACGCCAAACAACTCAAGCTACAAAAACTCCCTTCCTGTGACTGAAGCCGATGCTCAAGCTACAAAAACATGAAGCAAGCCAGCGACAATCAACAGTTTCCACCGTCCGTGGCATCAATCACCGGAAGTTGTAGAAATCTATTAGATCGAAAGAGCACGACGCGGCACCTGCTGACCTGAAGCACGCATGTCGCGGTGAGCACTGCATTGGTGGTCTAGGGAATTGGCGACATCGATGGATGCAGAGCAGCGGGGAGAAGAGCACCTTGCCATAGCAGAGCTCGCGGACGTGGTCGCGTTGCCCACGAGCGGACGCCGCGGTAGCTGCACTTGACGTAGGGGAGGACGACGCCGGCGGGGTCATGCTGCGTGGCTTCCAGGCGGCCCAAAGCTCGGTGGTGGGGTTTCCCCGCCACAGGGAGGAGGACGCCGGCAGTGACGGCGCCGCGGCTGTGAGGTGGGGACGAGGATGCCGGCAGGGGGCTCAACACGCGAGCGTGCCCTGGGCCGGCCAATTACCGGTCTTGCACCGTGGTTTTTACTGGAAAATTAATTTCATTTCACCGCTTTAAAAAATAATTGTTAACCAATTTTCAAAAATGGAAAGAATTATGTCTGCGAAAATTAAAAAAAAATCACATGCGCACATCTGAATGTTCATACATACTTCTGAGAGGAAATAAAATTACACCATGTATTTAAAAAATGTTCATGTATACATTAAACTATATTCATGTATTAAAAAATTACACATTTTTGAAAGAGTTAACGGATTTAAAAATGAATATATAACATTATTTCATATTTTTAAAAATTCCATGTATACCAAAAATTATATTCATTACACTAAAAATGTTTGCTTATTATTTAAAAATGTTCATGTATTAAAAATGAAATAAAAATATAAAATAAAAAAATAAAAATAAAAAGATAAAAAATAGAAAAATAACTAGCCCATATGGATTGTCCTTAATTACAAAAAAAACACAATGGGGGAACCATGTAGTTTCATTATGAAACTTGCCATCTTCGGAGTGGAGGAAGAAGCTAACCACAACAATTGAGAACCAACTTTGTGGTGAAGGCTCAAGGAGAAGAATGCGAGCCTTCAGTGGCGTCCGAAGGAACTTGGTGGTTACCTGCACTTCTCCGATGGTGATTAGGTTCCTTATCAGGAAGTGACACATCGAGATAAACTTTCATCCCCTCATGTCTCCATTATACTTGTACCCCTGTTTATTTACTTTTGTGTTATAGTTGATAGTCTTCATGCTTCAAGTTATTTATCTTCTTATAGGTTGTTTATCACTTGTGTTATTGTATATCTTGTGCTCATCTTATTTAGCGTAAGTTGTTGATACACTTGGTTGAGCCTCAACATAATTATTATTTGTGTTTGAAAAATAAATGAGTAGTTCATTTATACGTTTCTTCAAACTAAATCCTTAATTGTTTTATAACACCCTATTTTCCTTCTCCATGCGACATCTGGGTCATTTCGCACATGGGTCGTGGCGCAATAACGCTGACTGTCTTATTTATTTCTTCTTAATCTCATTATTATATTTATATATTCCAATTCTGTTTTACTCATCTTAACTTTTTTCTGCCTTTATAACAGAGAAAACAATGACTATTTGTATGGG
Organism: Triticum dicoccoides; assembly: GCF_002162155.2. Classification (NCBI taxonomy): domain Eukaryota; kingdom Viridiplantae; phylum Streptophyta; class Magnoliopsida; order Poales; family Poaceae; genus Triticum; species Triticum dicoccoides. The sequence goes on along the minus strand of NC_041393.1, from coordinate 745,889,218 downwards.
ATACATGAGCACTTCTTTTTAAACACCTTTCCAACACATGAACTTCTCTTCAAGATATGTGAACATTTCCTTCACATGTAAGAATCCATCGGAAATATGAGAATTCTTATTGATGTACATGAACATCTATTCTTACATATGAGACATTTATCAAAATATACATGTCCACTTTTTCCTGAACGAAAACATTTATTTTATTTTGATACATGTGAACATTTTTCGTCAGAGATGAACATTTCTTTTCGCATACAATAACATTTTTAAAAATTTCTATACATTCTATATTTTTCTTACTTATTTATTGAAAAAAATCCATGAACATTCTATATTTTACTTATTCATTGAAACGATTCTGTGTGACATTTTATATATTTTTCTATGTTTTTTCTTACTTCTAAATTTTTATGTGTTTCTCCAAAAAAAAAAACAAAAAGGTCTAGAAGGCAGAAAATAGCGCGCGTCGGCCCGCAGCTATTCCGGGCGTGGGAAGCCCATGTGAGCGAGACGCCGCTGCAGAAAGCTCGG